>NW_013667084.1:225581-244516 GCF_000517525.1 Limulus polyphemus
TGGACCTATTAAGAGATACAACTTCAAAAAAAAAAATTAGTTCGGTTTGCCATTAAGGAAAACTACATTACTCTCGAACACAACAGTTATATCGAACCTTTTTTTCTTGAAACATCACAACAAATGTTTTTAACAAATTCTGTGAACAATTTGTTAAGCAACTACAATACAGATCTCTGACACATTACGGCACAGCATTCATTGTCACTGTTCTTACAATAAACTTTCTGAACGGTAGTCACATTTGTATTCCAAATACATTGCATAATATATAAAAATCTTATATAAATTCAATTTCTGTTTAAAAAAAAACACTTCAACTATGACTCTCATAACTATAAGAAGAAAAAAATTATTATTAAATCCTATATGATTGGTGTACTTATCTGTGTATAACTGTGAATTTAAGTAAACAATTTTATGAAAAATTTGATAAATAGAGTGAAGTAACTGTTAGAAAATGTTTCCTAACCAAGTTAAGGTGAATTCACAACCGAAACAGTGAAACTCTGTAGTACCCAAAAGTCTATCACCTGAAAAACCTTTAAGGCAAAATATTTCAAGAACTGATCAACGTATCATTTGAGAGCACTGTATTTTGTTGTCTTCAAAGTTATACATAGTTTGATATGTACTAAATATTTCTGAAGAATGAGATAAAAAAATTAATGAAAAAAAAACAACAACAAAAAAACAATTATTCACACAGAATCACAGATAACAATCAGATATATTTTCAAACATGTTAAGTGTACATTTATTTACCAACATTACCTGATATCCAGTACTAATCATTACCAACAAGTTTAGTTCCCTGGAATGTTTTAGTGAACATATCATGTCTACACACTATATGTACAAGCTATGACTACTTAAACATAACAGCAACGTCCAGTAATACAATTCTTCAAATATCGATAAGATGCAAAATTGAAAAGATTTTAGTTTCAAGTTCATCAACATGAGAAGCACTTTTTTTTTAAAATGACACAAATGTTTGGGGTCTCTATTTCTTCTTTAATACATAAAAAAAAATCTTATGTCGAAAACTTCAATTTCCAATCCTTGTATTTTTGATATTATGTCTGTTTGAAAAAAAGGCTTAACGGGGTAAAAAACTGTAATTTGAAGATTTTCCCATATTTCACTGTCTTTTTCAAAAAGGTAACTGAAGGTGAACCAACCGAAAAGTTCCAATAACAGAAGGAATGTGTTTATATTTCACTTTTCTCTTCAAATTTTAAGAAACTGACAGTATTGCGTAATGAAAGATCAGAAGATTATATAGAATTTACAGAACAATCATAATGTTCCATCTGCCAGTGGTTTTGGAGAAATATAAAAGAATCAAAATGCAACGGGCAATATTCACATCTATATGGTTCTTCTTTGGGGAGGAAAAGACTGTAACTATCTGCTCCAAAGAAAATTTTTCCACTGGTTGTTTCTAGAATCTGTATGTTTTTTGGTTCAAGTGCCTTTTCACAATATACTGGTGTTTTTAGGATTTCCTTTGCAGAATCTTTAATTATCTTACAAGGCAAATTGGGATGTTTTTTTTTGCAATGCTGCTTCAAAATATTTGAAGCTACATTTTTCCTACAATATACACATCTAGTTACCTTTTTAGTAACAGAATTTTTGCCAAACAGTTTTTCAGATTTCAGGGTTGAATTATCACAATGAATTTTTGAGACTTTATGCAAAACTCCATTATCAGAGAAATCAGACAATTTTGTTTTCTTTTTGAAATTTTCTACAGAAACTTTAGGTCTAAATTCACAATTCTTGACATTCAACAAAGCATTAGTCCTGGTGATGTTGCTTAATTTTGATGCTTTGTGAGACCTAAGATGTAATAACAGCTCACAATGTTTCATAAACTTTGTGTCACACCACTCACATTGATAAGGTAGGGTCCGAGTAGAGTTTTCTAGTTGAGAACTTGTTAGATCATCTTCGATTTCATTGGTATCACGTATCTTTCCCTCTTTGGATTCATTTTGATGATTCCAAAATTTATGAATTCTAAGTCCACTTTCCGAGTAAACGGTATAGCCACAATAACAGCAAGTAAAGGGTTTTAATCTTCCTTCAGATTTAATTTTTCCTTTTTTTTGTTCAGGTTCACAGGTTCTCTACTTTTTGCAGAAGACGACAATTTTTCATCGGCGTGTTCAATATCACAGTGACTTTTTACACCAGCTTCAGTATCACATGCTACTTGGCAATAAGGACAAGAAAAATGTCTCTTACAGAAATGCATCATGAAATGATATTTCAGCTTACTTTTATCGGTTGTAACAAAATTACAATCTTTCCAACAGCAAAACAAATGACCACTTTCAGGATGCTTTTCTTCATGTTCACTTTCAATATACTTTGAACTTTGCTGACTGCTGACAATTTTATTCACCCATTCCTCAATTTTCTTTATTCTGATTATTTTAAAGTCAGGTCTCAGTCCTGGATGATATTTCTGTAAGTGATTTTTAACACTGCAAGAGCTTATGTATGTTTTACCACAATGGCAACATTTAAATGGCTGATACTTTTTATGGTGATATAAATGTCTTTGCAAGTCTATCGTATCACGCTGTTTAATTCCACAAATAACACATTCGTATTTGTAACGTGTCTTCTGTGGTTTCAGCGTTTGATTACGAGTTGCAGGGAGCTTTTGGCATACTACTGTATCATTCTTTTTATTTCTCAAAAATGCTTCAATGCAGTTTTCTGTATCTGGATCATACCTTTGACAAAAAGACAGTTTCTGATCACGATGAAATTTTTTAAAATGAGCCTTAATTTCCTTTAAATCATAACGTTGTTCATTACAAATTGAGCACGCAAGTCTGCGATACTTTATTTCTCGAAAAATGTGAAGTCTTAAGGAATACCGATCACCAATCGAATATTCACAGAAAGGACAAGAGAGTTTGTTTTTGGACACCTTTTGATCATTCCTTTTTATTTTTGAAAATAAAATCTGCTTATTTTTGATTAATTCATTGCTGCCAAAAGATAACTCGCTTTCATCTGATTTCTTTAATCCTATGACAGAGGATGCATTTCTTTGTTTGTTCACAATACACACAGAGGTTTGAGAATCTTCATTTTTAATATTTAATTTCCCTTTTAAAGAACACCTTCTGGTTTCTTTTTTAGATTTGTTACAGACGATGTTGGAGTTTTCTGTGACAAATACATTGAATTGTTTAGACTCTTTAATTAATGATTTTTCTTTACTATCTGTTTTCATTTTAGATGTTCCTTCCCCCTCTTTTTCTACACTTCTTATGTACTCTTTGTTTGTATTTGCTGTAGCAGAGAAAAAAGATTCTTCTGTTTTTAATTCATCATCCAGAACCTTTTTCTTTTCTTCTAAGGACACAGTTTCAGGTTTATACATAAGTGACAATTTCATCATTTTACCACGATGGTCTCTTTTAACATGTTGTTTTAATTTATTGAGTTTTGATGAAAGATATTTACAATATCCACATTTGTAGTAACCCTTACAACCATGGTCATATCTGAGATGGCGTACTATGCTTTTCTGTCTACATTTTCTGACTGGGCACAAAGTACACGTATAAACAATGCTCATCGTTTTATTGCAATATTCTTCTTCAGAGCCATTTTCTTTTAGGATCTTCTTCGTTGCGCTTTTCATACATATGGTCTTGTCTGTTTCACCCAAGTGAAAGTTGGTCCGGATAGCATCAGTAGTCTTAGCATCAACACCACCATTCCTAAACGCTTCATCGTAATCGGCCTTCGTGAAAATGTCCAATCTTTTTAATGGAACATACGTTTTCAGTAGCCTAATTTTTTTATTATCAACACAAAAATATTCAAGATCACCGTCTCCAACACAGTCATAACTTGAAGAATTTGTCTCACGATTATTTATGTTTATACTGGTGTCAGCCTGTGATACATTTGTGTATTTTTGATTTTCTGGATGGTTGTTAGGAGTATAATTTGGATTCATGGACATACCAACCTCTGGACTGTTATTAGGTTTTTGTTTTCCAATCGCATTTGATTTTAAATCACAAAATTTTTCAACTCTTTTAGATAGCCTTTTATGGCCCTGTTTATCTGCACTATCAATTCCTTGATTTATCAGAAGTTTAGGAGTAGCTTCTGGTAAGCTTTCTACCAATTCTGAAACTTCATCATTTTTCTGGTATTTAAAAAAAATTGGAGAATCTATCTGGCATTTGTTTGGCTCTTCTTTGGATGTAGTCTCATTTTTAACCACTTCCTGTTTCTTGTCTGAGAAAAACACTTTTGAAGATCTTTTTTTCTTGTTATCCGATATATTTTCTGAAGATTTCTTGCAGATGTTTTCTAAATGATGGTCTTCGCTGGATGTTTTAACCCTTTCTAACAACAGGCACAGAAATCTTGTGCACTGTTCTGAAATATGAACAATTTCTTTATTTACATCACAACGTTTTTCCAACTCAGTATTAATATTTAATGCTTTATTTTTCTCTGACAACTCATCACAAACCTTTTCTATAAGTTCACTTACTGTTTCCTGAACCTCACAAAAAATGTCTTTTCTCTCATAACCCTTTTCCAACTCAATATTTGAACTTAATGTTGTATTTTTTACTGACATCTTGTCACAAATGTTTTCTACAAGTTCACTTACTGTTCTCTGAACCTCACGAAAAATTTCTTTTCTCTCATAACCCTTTTCCAACTCAATATTTGAACTTAATGTTGTATTTTTTACGGACATCTTGTCACAAACCTTTTCTATAAGTTCACTTACTGTTTCCTGAACCTCACGAAAAATGTCTTTTCTCTCATAACCCTTTTCCAACTCAGTATTTGAACTTAATGTTGTATTTTTTACGGACATCTTGTCACAAATGTTTTCTATAAGTTCACTTACTATCTCCTGAATCTCACAGCAAGAACTGGTTTTAAGTATTCTTTTATTTATGTCATTCCTTTTGTTTTGGTACAGTTCGTCTTTAGTCCTGATGTTCACAAAAGTTGCATTTTTCTCTTGCTTCTTTTGCAACAAAAGATTAATATCTATTGAGTCATCTTCCACTGCATTTGTGCATTTGGAAACATTTACACTATTATCTTCTTTTGGAATCTCACAGTCTGAAAGTACTGTTTCCGTACAATACAACAATTTTTCACACTTTTTGTGTTCTTCATTGGATGTAATACGGAAAGATCCATCTCCATCTAGAGGTTCAGATACACTGAGTGTCACAGGAAAAGATGGAACAGACAGACTTTTATTTATCTTTGTAATAACTTTTGTCTTGTTTGCCTCCGAAGTAACCGGCCATGTTGAACAAGATATATCACTAGGCGACACAGAGAAAGTTTGTGCTGGCAATAATAGTCCTTTTTTGGGTTCAATAACTTTTGTTTTATTTTTCTCATCAGACACTGGTGTACCATTCACATCAGGACCAAGTTCACATGTAGTCTGGTGGTCAGTGTAAATGACCAGTTGAGAAGGTGACAGCTGAGGTGTTTGTAAGAGAGCAAAACTACTTCTGACACAAGGCTCAGAGTTTGAAGCAATGCTGGTAGATCCATTTTCTTGACATATTTCACTCGGTGTAGGAAGCCTATCTTGTAGGACACCTTGCTCTCGGTTAGAAACACTTTCTTCGGATTCAGGCAAACACTCTTGAGATAAAGAACTACAAGGCATGGTAGTTGTACTTGCAAACAGTACATTTACATTACTAGATAGAGTTGAGCTTTTTTCTGTTGTCAAATATTGTGAGGAACAGCTGGAAGGCAAATATAAACACTCACGAGATAATACACCACTTGTATTACTAGCCAGGTTTATACTTTGTTCATCAGCTGTTTCATCCACGACTTGATTAGGTGATACTGACAGAAGACGACTACACGTTTCTCCAACCTGCCAAACTTTTTTCCTTTTAATTGTTGAATACCTGACTTGTGGATTGAATGGATATTCACGATGTTTTTTTTTCTCACTTAGTTCTTGGTTTAATGTTTCATGTTGCAAGGTATTTTTAATTTTAATTCCATCACCAACTGTTTGTTGGGGTTTATTATTACTGGGTAAAGAAGCTTTCAGTGTTGAAGGAATTTTCTGATTAAACCTTTCTTCGTTTTCATCTAGCACTGTTGAATTAACTTCTGTTGGAGTTCCATCAGATTTTAATACACTCACTTGTTCATCACTAGTTAACTGCACATGAACACTTCTGGTCGGCATTGTCCTTAACCTATCGGCACAAATTTCTCGAAGAGACTTGGGTAGTATTTTTCTTAATTCCTTTTTTTTTTTCACAGTTAAATTGGCACTGGTCGACATGGTCCTTAACATACCAGCACAGTTTTCTCGAAGAGACTTGGGTAGTTTTTTCTTTTTCGTAGCTAAATTGGCACTCGTTTTTTTTTTAAATGATGAGGCGTATGCATAATTTCTGCATTTTTCCTTTTTTTATCTTGAATAACTTTATTTATCATAACTGAATTTTTGTCTAATAATTTATGGTTGTTTTTACTTACATTTTTTGAAAGAGTTATACTTAAACTCCTTTCTGATACAACTGTTAAGTTGTTAGAAATTCCATCTCTGGCTTTCGTTAATTCTGTGGGTCCAGTTAATTTTGGAAGAACATCCGTACACTTCTCTACTTCCATTTTACGCTTAGCGCACGATGCCTGCTCTATACTATCAGAATTATCAAGAACTTCATATGAAGACACGTGTACATCACTAGATGTTTTGCTCTTAACAGCACTCGGAAAATCTGTTTTGCTTAAAATGTTACTTTCTTCAAAGATGCCAGAATACTGGAAACGTGATTCACACTGATGTTGCCTTGAGTGGCGGAATTCAGTGGTTTGTCGTTCGTCCTCTAATGCTAAACTCACAGCCTCAAAGTTTAAAGACCCAAGAAGATCTGGTAAATTATACTGAATTTCTGGTGAAATATTACTTGCACTACTTTCTTCAGTGTGCATTTTTAAATCTCCGAGTTGTTTGCTTGCTTGTTTGTCATCATTTTTCATTTCTGAATCATTATTTAAAATTATCAATAAATTTCCACAATCGGGGTTCTCCGAGCAAAACACTGATTTTAAAGATCCTTGGTGATCCTGAAAATGGGCAGTGTTCTCTTCTGAAAGAGTAGATACATTAGCTTCCCCAGTGTGCATATCCAGGGTTGATAGTTTCTGATCAGTGATGTTTTCAGCTTGAATGATTTCCGAGTCATCTAAATCCATTTCGACATCTTCAGACTTAAAGTCTCCCGAAAAAAATACTGATTTTTCCATTTTACATTCTTAACATAGAGAAATATGCATGGCCTGTTTTCACATTACTTGTAGATGTGTAATGTAAACACTGCTTCATTTGTCGGTATGCTTTGAAAAATTCATGTCTCACTAGTTAGAATTCAAGAGCATTCAAGATGCACAAGAACAACATTTCTCAGAAGTAGTAACATCAGTGAATGTACCTGGAATGAAAATTTATAATTACTATCAATACCAAGTTTGCAATTTCAAATTTCTACAACTTTACATGCAGGTATACAATTAAAAGATATATAAACTTGTGTTCTCTAGTCTTATACTGCCTACAGATTTTTTGTAAATCATCTAGTTTTAAGTATTACAATCTCTAATAAGCTTACACGACGATACGCTTGCAAGATATAAAGTGAGAAAACGCTTAGGGGAGAGCAATAATTGCATAATTAGGTTGAGATAAAACGGAATAAAATTCTTGGTTCCTAACTTTCACGAAGGCAAATTTGAGGCCACGAGACAAGATATATTTTTTAGTGAATTGGGACAAGTTGATATGGGACAGGTTTGGGAAATAAAAAATAAAGCTTTTAGTTCGAGACAGGCGTGTTCCTAAAAAGAAGAAATGGATAACAGGGAGGACATAAAGGATAAATTTTTCAAATTTAAAAAGCTTAAACTGACAAATAGATTGGAAGATTCACAGTACTGTAGAAAAGCTAGGGATATGGTGGAAAATATAGTTAAGAAATTCAAAAGGGCTTATGAGAAACAGATGGTTGATAATGTTAAAGCTAACAGCAAGGATTTTACGCATGTATGTTAAAGGAAAGTAAAATATTCAAATGGTGATTTGGTCCTTGACGGATGGTGATATTTTTGAAGATTATGAGATGGCTGAAAGGATAAATGTTTCTCTCCTGTTTTTACAAAAGATATTAGCAATATTCCTCATCCTGAGATTTTTTACTTCATGTACTATAATTGACCTGAATCATATATATATAGTAATCTATTGGTGGTAATTAGAAAGACTGAAACACTGAAAGCAGATAGGGTACCAGAGCCAGACAAGGTTTTAAAGGAGGTCAAAGGTCAGCTATGTAAATTCTCTTTCTTTTCATTTTTGGTAGATCAACAGAGTGGACAGGTGCCCGAGGATTGTAGAATTGCTTATGTTGTTTCTATAAGAGTTGTCCTTGAAATCATAGACAAGTTAGTCTTACTTCTGTAGTGGGAAAATATCTAGTCTGTCAAAAGATGCTTTTCAAATTTATCAATTGAAATATGATGTCATAAAGAAAAACTAACATGGATTCGCTAAGGCAAAATCTTGCCTTATTAATCTTTTAGCTTTTTCCATTCTAGTTTAGAGTGTGGTCTTAGTGTACTTAGATTTTCAAAAATTGATAAATTATGGTGTCAAACAAAACATTAACTTAAGCAAATCTAATTTTTATAGGTTAGGGAAAGACTGGCTAACTGAAATGTAAGGTGGTTGGATGGGAAAGAACAAAAGGTTACTACTAAAATTCCAATCAAACTGGACCCTAGTTACTAGAACTAATGGAATACCTCAGGGGTTAGTCAGTTCTTGGGCTTTTGAGGTTTCTTTTTTTTTAATTAATGATATCAAGGATGTAATTAGTAAAATTTGTTGACTAAATTAAAAATCCTGTGTATTTCTAGCTGTACTGAGGATTGAGTTACTACAGAACGACTTGGATTAATTGGTAATTTAGACAAATATTTGGCAAATGACCTATAATTATAAGTTACAGGTAATGCACGAGTTATCACAATCACATGTTTAATAAATATTGCACCTAACTCAACAGGGTGACTGAAGAAAAACTGGTGGATAATGACTCAAGCTGTAGAAGAAGTGCTCTACTGATTAGAATTTTAGGGTATATTTATAGATATCTTGACAACAAATCAAAGGGTATAATCATCTCTTTATACAATCACTAATTAGGCCTCACTTAGAATACTGTGTACAGTTTGGTCTTTTTATCAAAGAAAGGATAACAACTGACAGGATACATTTCAGAGGAAGGCTACTAGAATTATCTGGGGGAAGAAAGGGTTAGCTCTCAACTTATTTTCTCTTGAGAAAAGCATGATATGAGATGATTTTATTGAAGTCTACAAGATTATCTTTGGAACTGATTGTATTAAGGCCTCCAATTTCTTTGTGCGATATTCTGAAGATAATAGAATGAAAGTATACAATTTGAAGATTCTGAAAAGACAGGATAGGCCCCAATTAAGAATATTATTTATTTAACAGTGTGATTGGCTTTTGAAAGGAGTGGCCATCAGCAGTAGTGCAGGCCAGCATTTTACAGAAGTTTAAAAGGAAAACTAACGGTTTTCTGAAAGGTAATGAATGAGTTTAAATTTTCTTGTCTCAAGAGTGGACATGCCAGGGCAGCTAGGAATGACCAAAAGGTTAATTGTTGTCTACAGGTTACATAATTTACCCAATGCAAGTTCTTATACTGTTGTTTATGGTATTAAGTATTTCTCTTCATAAGGCAAGTTACAACTAACATTAGATTAACATAACATTGAAGGACAGTCAGGGACCTTTTGGTCCATCTAGGCTGTCCTACTCATTAAATTATTATTATGGGAATTGGTAGTGTTGATGCACAATCTTAGGAGACACAAATATTGGCAGGGAAGAAGTCATCTTCAGCTAAGATAAATTTCTTTTTCTAACAGCTTCTGGAATTGGTTGCCTTTGGATGTTGTAGAGGCAGTAAATTTAAGTGAGTTTAAGGGAAAGCTTAATAAATATTTGAATGATAAGGGCTGTTTTTAAGGGTATAGTTTCTTAAACACCTCAATCAGATTCACTATAATTCTTCTTCTTTTTTCAAGAGAAAACAAGTTCAGAGATCTTAGCCTTTTCTCATATGATAACCTTTACATCCTAGGTATCATTTTATTAACCCTCTTAAGTATTTCCATCAATTCAATGTCCTTTCTGAGATAAGGAGCCCAAAAGTGAATACAATATTTGAAACGTGACCTATCCAATTACCTATTCAATGGTATTATAACTTCTTTAGACTTGTAGTCAATATTTCTTTCAATATTACGGTCTAAAAATTGTAAAATCCTATTTGCCCTGTCAGTGTTACTATCAACAGCCATTGCTTGGATAGCTTAAGAGTCGTATCACCAAAACTCCACGTTTACGGTTTAGGTGAAGAAAATAAATTTATCAACTATTAAATAAATAAATAACCAGAATATTTAATTGTAACGCTACAGTCACATATTAATAATATATTAAAACGCCTACATGAATTAAGATATATTAGTGGTAAGTAAAATTAATGGGCTACTACAACAAAACCCTACAAAAAGATACTAACAGCAACAACGTGCAGATATTTACATGTCTAGAAAACTTTAATTTTCAAAATGTTGATCTTAATCTTAAAGCTTACCATTAATATTTTAATATTACGTTTAACGCCAAAATGTGTTGGTAATGGTTACTACTAGTACTAAGTAAGTAATCCTAGGGTAACTGTTGACAAAGAACTACAAGTATAAAGTTTGGAAATAGCTTAATTAAAATTTAAACAGGTAGTGAAACTGAAAGAAACATTTGTAATACTAATAGTGGAAGTAAAACAAAAGTTTGACACAGCCTAACTAAATAAACAAATACTGATCTCCGATTATCTGACTCTGCGTTACTCTCATCTCACCTTTCACCGTCAAACCGTGGTAGATTGTGTACATAAGCCTCTAACCTTCATAGTCGCAAATATGTGATATATATTACATTCACTATCATACCAAACAAGATGTTATCCAATATATTTGAGGATAAATGACCTCTTTCACTGACCCGTCCACTGTTCATTTTCCGATTTAGATTTTGTGGATTATTGGCTTAAACGTATTGTGCAAAATATTTTCAAGAACCTCAATATTTCTGTTCAATGTTTTTTTGGCTCAATGTTTAAATCATATTAAACTTAAAGTTAAAGTAATACTTTCACACTATATTCTTAATTTAATGACACATTCACTCCCCCCTCCCAACCCCCTTCAGTTTTCCTCAAATTTCAAGATGTAAAAAGTCTAATATAGTAAAAGAAATTCGAGATAAATTGTAATGGAGAATGGATTAGCAAAATGTCGACATTTATAGATGGCCATTTTCCGGTGAGGCAAGATGAATTTAGTAAGGTCTGATTTCGTTCATACCCAACACATAATAGTGACAATGTACACATTAGTAGCTCTGCGAAACATTGTTGGGCGGATAAAAACAGTGTGAACTCCAATTCACTTATCGATAACGAATTAATTCATTTCTTCAATAACATTTTATACAGGCTATGCTAACTGATAGTCCTAATTTCGCAAACAAAGTTTCAACAGAAATTCTGAAGCTAATACTCACCTAATTTACTTGCAAAAATTTCCTCGCTAATCTATTGATAAGAAATACACTGACTGACTTACTCCATCACTGATGAACAGCTTTATTAACTCTCATTGTCTAACTCACTAAACCTTTTGCATTTTTATATTATAATAGTTTTATACATACTACAGGAAGCTCTAGATTCCACAGAGGTCTAAACTTTCATGATTTTTTATATTTCATATAATTATCACATTATGTAGAAAATCTTCTAATGATCAAAATATTAAAAATATAGCCTAAAACAGTAACATATTTGCGAAAATAATTTTACCTTAATACGCCAAAATCTGTATATTTATTACAATCTTAGTATTATATTTGTATATGATGCCTATTTTTCAATATTAGCAACGATGTTTAATTAAAATGTAATAAAAATTATTGAATAGTTTTTAGGCGAAATATTTACTACGAACAGTTTATTAATTATTATTACTATTATTTGCATTTTAAACTTAAAATCAGTGATTTTAAAGTTATCACCTATAATGGTTGCATGACATATGATTTGGAACATGAAAAATAACTATTATTTTCCGCAGTTTTCTAAGTACTGATTTAAAAAATCGCATTGAATTTATTCTATCTATCAATTTTGCTGCTGTATTTTAATTCATTTTTCAATATCTTTTTGTAATTTTAGTGAGTGCTGCTATCTAGCGGTGAAGTATACTTGAATGTGGCGCGAAATATAACTAATTACGTCGTAATAAAGCATTCACGAATTAGTTGAATTGTCGAAATATTATGTGACATTTGACATATTTCTTGATAGCAATGTAAGTATTTTATAACCATCCGTAAGTTTTTTTATTGATATTATCTGCAGATAAATAATAGTACCAAAACTGAACTGTAGTAATAGTACACAATGAAATTACTGTCCAGTGTAATTCTTCATTACATCAATTACCTATGCGTATAGTTATAACTTACACTGAGTTATAGTGTTAGTGTAAATGCCAAAGTGCGAAAATCACTTATATTTGTTATATTTGTTTGGAAATATATATATTGTTTACGTAACATAAAACGAAATTTTTAAAACCGCCAGGAGTTCAGCAGAAATACTCCACTTTAAATTTGTGAAAATTTTTAGTTTTTAGGAAAATGACTTTAAAATGTTCATTTAAATAAGTAAATTACAAAATATTAATTTGTGATCAGTACTAGTGGTTATTTTTGCACAGCACAGTGACAAAAAGAATAGGAAATTTTACTTCAGTTTAATGGCAGTATTGTTTCATCGGGAAAAACCTGATACATGTACATATTTGAAATTGCATTAGAACATTTATAAACAAAATGGCATATGAAGAAATGTACAACATACAGTATTCTGTATTAGTATATACGTGTGCATGTGTGTATATATATATATATATATATATATAAAGAGAGAGAGACACAGGATATTTGTTTACAAATTACGGATCTCTCTACCCAAGCTTTTGTGTGGTGGTCATCATGCCTTATGTCATTGTAGATGGTTAATGTATATAGAAAAGGGGCATGCATTTTAAATTTCATGCTGTCATTAACAGTACCATTGACCATTTTTGTTTGTCTAACTTTGATTAAAACTTGCATTAAGCTCATTATCCATCATTATATTAAGGTTCAGTATCTAATGAGGCTCCCCCCCTCTCTTTATCATAGTAAAAAATGTGCTTGGTTTTTGTTGTTGCTACAAGCTATATTTTTTTTAATTTTAACTTGTCATGTAATTTATATTTGGAATTTGAACTGTGGAATGCAGATGTTCATATGACTGCCTTATTTAGCAATCAACATTAAATTTTTACTACAGCTTAAAGTTTATTGTGACTTTTTATTATCCTTTATTATATTAATTCACATGATAACACAGGGAAGTTTAATAAATATAAAATGTCCTGATATTCATTCTTTTCTTAGTTACATGTTGTCATTTATATTTGTATAATAATATGTCCAAACCTTGTTTGTATTTTTATGATTCCAACGTACTAATCTACTTTTTCAATCCTTTGCTTTGTAAGTCAGTTTGTTTATGGCTTGTATGATTTAGAAGTGTGTTTATTTACAAATAAAGAAACTGAGAATTTTTTAGTAATAGTAAAGAACCCTTTCATTGTTGTATTTAATGCTGTTTGATTTTTTAAATTCTTTATGAGTTTACTGGTGCTTTTAAGATAGACAAAACAAAATACATTCAACTTATAAGAGTTAACTCCAATTATAATGAACAAGTATTTAGAATTTTATAAAACAGAGGTCTTAGTTAATATATTTTTTTAAAGAAATGTTATGAATTAAAATATTGTAAGATAATGGTACAGTACCAGAATAATATTTCATAGACCTAATCAGGCCAATGATCTCCAAATATTTATCTTGTCTCAAAAAACTACTTGGTAATAATGTATATTTAAAATTTTAAAAATCTAACATGGAAAATGAATGGGAATATTATTTTGTATACCTCAAATCTGAAAGAAAAAAAAAAATTTTTTTTTAACTTTCAGGGAGCTTGGAGTTGGTATAATGTCTCCAGCAGAAGTTGAGTTTCTTGCTGAGAAAGAACTTGTTACAATTTTCCCTAATTTTTCTCACGGGAAAATTTATTTAATATCTGGAGATGTAGGTCCATTTGTTCCCAGTTTGCCTGTCCAAGTGCCTTTATGGTTAGCTGTTAACTTGAAACAAAGACAGAAGTGTCGATTGCTACCTCTTGACTGGATGAACAAAGACGTTTTAGAAGAGAAGAAACAAGAAGAATACAACAACAAATTTTTTACCGCCATGCCTAGTCCACATTACAGAGAAATTACTCAGCTACTCATGAGTATAGCTCCTATGGATATTCCTCATGCAGAGGATATTCAAACATTGATAAAAGACATCTGGGATATCCGAATGGCGAAATTACGAAGTTCCATTGATGCATTTATCAAGGGAGAAGAAACCCATGCTAAACTTGATCACCTTACTTTAATGGAAATTAATACTGTTCGCCCCCTTTTGACAAATACTTTGAATAAACTGTACCAGTTACGTCAAGTAAGTAAACAAGCACTTTGTCCTGCACATACGTAAAGCAAATTTACTGTTCATAAGCCATTATTGAATTTTATGTAACGAGTTTCTGTTCAATAATTTCACGAGTGAGATACGGTGTAATATCTTGCTAAAACTTGCATATATGTGCAACAGTTGTTGACATAAAGCTACAAGTTTCCTTGAAACATAGTTATCAGATAATGGCTGTTTAGAGAAAGAGTAAAGTTGATAGCTGAAAAGATTTAGAAGAAGCTTTCTTGTTCACTAATTAAAAAAAAAGTTTCTTTATTTTCTTTTTAACCATCCAGCTATCTTCTCCAGAACTTCATTGACTAGTGGTTTCTTTGAAAAATGTAATGTATATGGGAAACAAAACATTTTAAGGTAGTTTTAATATATTTGTATTAAGGTACTTTTGTATTTGTACATCTAAACAGGGGCTCAAACCCCCAGGAATTCCTAAAGACCTCTGGAACTTCCCAATGGTGGGCCTGTTTGGCTGTTATGACTTCTCACTATTTCTGTGGTATATCTGCTTCACTGAATTTAAGATAAGACAGCAGAAATAGGCAGTGATGTTTTAGCAAGTCAAGGCTTAGAAAATTATATTTGAAAGTACTTGTCTCCTTCATAACTTTGCTTGTTCCAAATGTTTGTTTACCTTTATTTGCTGTAACATTTGTATAAATTAAAAAATTGTATATTAATTGTACTGTTATCTTTAAAAAAATGAAGAAAAACTTGTTATATTTTATTTATTATTGGCCAAAAAGTTATATTTTACATATCCAATTTTAACTTGTTTTATATTCATTAAGATGTTTATATTTGTGCTTTTCTTTTCCTACATTTTTATTGCTTACTTAAATAATTATGTAACCTGATCAAAAATACAAATCTTGCACAATCAGAACTTAAAATGTTGGTCCATCCTATCAGCTAAACTAAACTTAAAAAAAAAAACTGAAAGACATCTCTTATCATTCAAATATTTATTTAGCTTTCTCCTAAACTTCCTTAAATTTACTGCATCTATCACATCTGAAGGCAATTCATTCCAAAGGCCAACCACCCTGTTAGAAAAATAAAACTCTTAGCTTGAAGGTGACGTCTAACATGCAAAATATATATTTCTGTCTCTTTGTTCTACAATTTTCATCACTGAATAAAAAAAATATAATGCATCAAACACTGTCAATTCCCTTAATAATATCAAACACCTCAATGAGATTCCCTCTAACTTCTCTTTTTTTTTCAAAAGAAAATTTTAAGAGATGTTAACCTGTCCTCATATGACAACCTTTTCATCTCGGGTACCATCCTAAGAGCCCTCCTCTGAAACCTTTCCAACAGTTCAATGTCCTTCCTGAAATAAGGAGTCCAGTAATAATCCCAGTACTCCAAATGATGCCTAACTAGTGACCTATACAATAAAATTTATACCTTTTTAGACTTTTATTCAATATTTCTATAGTTCTTAAATCTCATTTTCCCTACCGTTAAAGGTCATTGCATATTGTATCATAGGCAACTGTGCTTGTGAGTACAAGTATCTCATTTATTAGAGAAAATAAATATTTCTGTACAGTTCAAAGTAATTAATATAACAAAAATCTATAATCATAAACCAAAAAAAAATGTATTAGTTAATTATTTTCTCTGGCATATTACGATTGTGCCCCATAATCGTGGAGCTAGGGGTCCCTTGAGCCCCAATGATCATATCCTTATTTCTGCTCCTGATATAGACATGTAATTTTAATTGCAGAAGGAAGAGTTACATAGTTAATGTGTAAATAACATTGTTTTACATCTTTCTCCTTTTAATAATTGAATTCATTTTTTCTTTCTAGGTTTCTTCATTTGGCACGTCAGAGAGTCAGGAATGGTAGCAGCTGTCAGCTAAATATTTCTCTCAATACAGAACAGAAAACTGTCTTAGTCTTCTGTAGATTGTTTGGTTTGATCTACCAGTAGGTTTAAATTGGTAATAACTGTTTTCAGAAAATATTTTGTTTGGGATGCCATAGTTATGGCTTATAACTTGCATCTTCAAGTTGGTTTATTGGATGCTTCAAAGTGCCAGAATTTTCAACAATTTTTGTATATACAGTACCCGATACAATTATTTTTTCCCCTCTCTCTCTCTTTTTTAAATAGAAAAATAATCGTTTAGAGTAAGTAACCCCTATGGTGGATCACAACTGTCCAAGGTTGAAACTATAGATATACTAATGGTGTTGTAAATATTGAAGTTAAAGATCTGTAAATTATTATTTTTTTTATACTTAATGCATAGTTGACTTTTCTCTGTTAACATCATCAAGACCCAACAGTACCCATATTTCAAAGGGATAAACTAACTGGTATTCGGAACGGTCTGTAGATTGTGCCCGACAATTTCTTTCTTCTTCTCTTAGATAAAACCTTCCGCCCAGCAAAGATGATTTGTATAGTTTAAAAACCTTGGTTTTCAGGTGTTTATCTTCCAAATAAATTAATTTTTATTGTTTGCATATAAAAGTATGAACACTATTAAAAAGGTTTAAGTTAACTTTGACAAGAGTAGTAGTTTGTAGAATTATACATGGACTGTTCTTTATACATTAAAATACATCGATTTGCAGACTTTCTTCCCTCTTACAGGAGCCTTCGTTGGGCAACAATCTACATTGTTGCCTGATAAAAGCTGGTTAGAAGGCTGAAAGCTTGCAATTAAAAGAATAATCCATGGATAATTCTACATATTAAATTACCTTAGTTACGAGTCTTTAAAAAAACAAATATAGTAGTAGTTTTGTTTGTCATTTAAAACGGACAGCAAAATACATGTACATGGTTTGGAACCATTTTTTCCTAAACATCATTTGTTATTGTAGGCAGTTTTAAGTGTTCTAATCCCATAATGGATAACAAGTTTTAATAACATTTTATGTATTCTTGTTCTTGGCTACTAGTAGACAAAGTGTTTAAATTTTTGTAAAAGAAAAATTATGAAAATCAGTTTATTAAATATTCTTCAGCGGGGTGTAAATTCTTCCAAAAATGTACAGAAGTTTTTCATACCTTCAAACAAGGCACCCAAAATTATTCTCACATTTTTCACCATGTCTTACTGGTTAACAACAGTGCCATAACAACATAGTCTCAGCTACAAATCCTAATAGTTGATAAAAAGTTTCTTTCTCTTTTCAGAAGTATATTTATCTCTTGAGATTCATGGTTATCACTCACTGCAAAGCAATGTTTTTCTAAACTTACCATATTGACTTTAAAATAACCAATCACAATTTATGTTATATGTAACTTTCATCGAGACCACAGCAGGAACTTATCACTAGAAAATGAAAAATAAAATGCTTCCAATACATTTAAATATTTACACAACTAGTCTTTTTTATTATTTTTTCCTCTTAAACTTATTCAACACTTTTTTCAAAAATACTATTGCATGCAAAATGTTTATTAAGCTAGCTGAATTGGTTGAAAGTTTTTTAGGATTGAGTTTTCTATAAGGTATAAAAAATTAATAACTAATTGAAATAAAAGTGTGTTAAATTGAATGAAGGTATTTCATGTCTTAACACTGAAAGTAATGATTGTTTTTAAGTTTCTATGTAACTGATTTTTTTATGCACGTGGTGACATCTGTCTTATGCTGATGCAATCACAGACAAAATCCATCCATAATAATAAAAGATTCAGTTAACGCAGAAACACAACAATGCTGATTGGTTCATACAATTAGAATTCAATTCCAAAAACTTCAGTTATGTAGATTTTTTTAACAACCTGTTCAACACATGGGCTAAATGACCTGGTCTTAAACAGTGAAGATTCAAGTATCGTTTCATCTACTAACTAGATAGAAAATATCCAGTCAGGTGTACCTAATCCCATGGGGGTTTTGAACTGAACAATGGGATTTACTGTTGCTTTTCTAACACCACAGCCAAAAGTGTAACAGTACTTTGGCACAAACCATGGACCTTACAACTTATAATCCAGCATGTTGACCACTAGGCCACCTGAATTGTTTAGTTGTAGAAGAGATTTGGACCTTATACAATTTACTTAACTTATTTAACTACCAAAGTTGAGAAATTCTCTAGAAAAACACTAACAAAATGTAAGTGTA
>NW_013667084.1:245487-262053 GCF_000517525.1 Limulus polyphemus
AAAAAAAAAAACCACTAACAAAATATAAGTGTACAAAGTTAACATTAGCTGTAATTCTGTTTAGATTTAAAAGTGTTTTATTTTGACTTACAAAATATTCTGAATATGCAAAGGTTATTGTTAAATACAGGCATGTACACTTGTTTATTAATCTATTGATGATGTAGCAATAACAGTATTGAGCCACAGACCAACATGCCCAAACTGATGAACCAAGATCTAATCATTAACACACACACAATGAAGATGAATCGGTTCTATTTATTTTTTTTATCACACACTATATACAAATGTTTACATCACTGACTGAGGATTTTGCAACGAACATAGTAGTAGTTACACAAGTTGATTCTTTGAGCATATTCTATATTTTACAAATACATTGAGATACAAGGAAACATTTTGGTCCCAACGTTAAACATACAACTAAGAGTAAGTAACAAGTTTGTTTGTTTTTTTTGTTAATAGTAAAATCATGAATATTGTGGCTGTATCAGTTTTTCCTGTGAAACATTAACAGAGTACGTATTTTCAGTTTTATTCTTGATGGTTCTAAAAAACATAGTCTTAAAAATAATTATTTGACTTGGCAAAGTTGCTTGAAAAGGTTTTGACAGAATTCTTAGCACCAATACGTGCGATATACGAAATTATTATTTATCATGAATAAATCTCAAATAACAAAAAAATGAATGATTTGTAACAAACTTATATGATGTTAAAAAATATTTAAATTTTGAATTAGTCTCACTTATTCAGAAGTATTTTATTCTAGTTGAATGATATCCAGTCACATGAGTATCATACATACATATATGTATAAAAAAAAACAACAAAAATTAACCATTTTTTGGTTATAATGAAACAAATAATAAACAAGACAAAATTATAGATTTACAATTAGAAGAATTTTTTTATGCACAATTATATGTGTGTTATGTATATATATGTAAATTTAGTTTGAAATATTCTATATATGCAAATTTATACAGCAATGATTTTGCTTGGATCTACCCTGATTTTGATATAAATTGTGTTGTCTTTTACGAAGTTTCTCTTTTTCAACATTTCATGAGAAACAAAACAAGGAAAACCAAAACCTAAAGCATTAGGTTCCTTGCTGGGACGTTGAAAGTTTTCCCATGAGGGATCAGGTACAAAACTTTCCACAATGTTAGTAGCTTTGGCTGGTGAATTGGCCTGGTCGTATAGTGTGAATGACACTGTATGGGAGAAGGGCCATGGAAGCAGGGGGTCGTACTCTCCTGGCAGGATTCTGATGTACACCGAAAGATGAGTACCTTCACCAGCACCATTACCATTAGGAAAAAGAGTAGCCATTAACTTGTAGCCATACTGACTTGTGTAGAAGGGTGAACTAGAAAGTTCGTAGCTTTCTTTAGTCTTGGCCTCGGCTAGTTTCTGGGAATAGTCTGCTATACGCCAAACCAGGACACCAGATGTGTTGACTGCAAGGCTACTGAGAGCACTACAAAGATTTGAGATCTGATGTTGCTGATGAGAAACTACTCCACACATCAGCAATAAGTGTGCCTTTCCTGCTGTTTCCATGTGCTGTTCCATGGCAAATCTAGGGCCCTGGGAAAGAAAAAAAAAAGAACATAGTAGCCTAATTATGCTTTTAAATAGAAAAAAAAAAGCTTTACATAGTTCTATAATAATATTGTTACACCTCTGTGTTCGTTTGTTAATTTTCCGTAAAAATTCTTTCCGAAGAAACTTTAGCGATACTAGTCCTTTCCTAATTAAAACTAGTTTATTCTTTCTTAATACAACTTTGCAATACACTTAACTTCCACAGTCACGCTATAATTCACAACGAACGATTCACACGCTTGACTCAATTGTCCGTCTCTATCTGCAATTCAATTCCATTGTTGCCGTCACTTCTTGGCGGTCTTATATACAAGAATACCGCACATCTAGTAAACACTCGAGCATTCAAGAACCTTCGAGAATATCATGACGTTTTACTAGGGTCACGTGACTTCCGCTGTCGTAACAATATCAGTTACAGCTTATCACATGTGGAAAATTTTCTGACCTAGAATATTATAGTTTTCATGTATACTTTTGTATGTTTCAGGAGAAACTATTAATTGGGCCAGTTAATTTAATTGCATAATTAATTTTTTTTGTGCCAACTGAGAAAGTACCATGATATCTTCCTCTAGTAATCTAGTTACTCTTTAAAACTTCCGGTGCACATATAATAAATACACGCTGTCAAAGTCCGAGAGTAGTGTTGCATAAATTAAAATTACTTAACAGTTAAGTACCAAAACCCTAAAACGCGGGTATTTTTCTCTTAGACTTTCATGTTCTTTCAATACTAATGTGTTAAAGATTCGGTGATTTTTTTTTCTTTTCCAAAACTACTTTCAATCCTAAAACAAAGATTTAAGAGCCTAACCTTTAGGAATTGAAAATAGAAGAATTTGTACTGTCTCATAAAAAAAAAAAACGTATAAGAGAAACTATTGTATAGCTTTGCACTAAAAAACCAACAATGACAATGTGATTAACAAAATAACCCAAAATATTCAAAACAGATCTCTTTCCTAATATCCTTCCATGTTACTTTCAGCCAATCACAACTCGGCATTTGTGTAAGTTACGTAAGCGGGCAACCAATCTATCATTGATAACGTGTATTGAACTGACCAATTATGTCGTGATGAATTCAAATTCGATGACGAGGAACCCACTTTGAGACTAATAACGCTTGGAGACGGCTTGAATGGGTAATGAAAAAAACTTTAATACAAGTTTAACATAACAGCAAATGTACAACGTTTTGACAAGGTTTTTGTCATCGCCAGGTACAAACTTGTATTAAAGTTTTTCTTCATTGCCCATTAAAGCCATCTCCAAGCGTTTTTTGACCAATTATTCATTAGGCACGGGAAACAGGGCGTGTACACGTGATACTGACTTCCTACTATCTGTACTCGTAGTAAATAAACAAGCAGGTCTCTCAACTCATGTTTTCATTAAATTGTTGTTGTTTTTCTAAACAGTCGTGTTTATGTCTGATAAAAACAAACAAAAATAAAAACTATTCCGCGGTCAGTCGAGAGTGTAGTACACAAGAACTTCGAAGCACGTTGATCTTCTCAGGACATTTATTTGAAGTTACAGTAAACACCTTAAGGTTGTATATCTTTGAAACTATAGAAAATCCCGTGTAATATTACTTTCCTCTCACCTTGAACTTACAACCCATCTCTTTAAAACCACAGCACATAATAAGTGATGGGCATTCTTTTAGATGAAACTCCAGATTTTCCCTGGCAATTTTAGACGAATCACATCGATTGGGGCACAAGACTAGATATCTTGGACATTTGGATGAATGAAGCTACAAAAAAAACAAACGATAATTTATTTATTTCTTATAAACCGATTTGATCTAGAATATAATGGAAGCTTTTAAAATGTACAAAGTGAAAAACAAATACTTTAATATTATGGGATTTCCTACGAAAAATTACACACGATTTTTCGAAGTCATGAAATTTCCTTTCGGTTAAAATAAATCGCTTTGGATGTGGTATTTACATGAAATTAAATTGGTAGTTGCCTTATGTAGGTTGTGTAAAATGTATTAAGTTAGAAATAATTATGTAAAGTCCATGCAAGTAGTTTTTGTGATACATATTATTTTTAAACTACATTCCACTTAGTTTGTTCATTGCGGCTCAGAATAAGAGGTGTGCTGTCTTTAGTTTTCCATAAATAGGCTTCCGGTGTTTAAACCTAATAGACGTGCCGAGCAACCATCGTCAACAGAACATAATAAATAAAAATATATATATAAAGCATTCGTAAATCATTATATTTGGTGATCTAATAATGTCCAAGGTAAATAATAAAGATCAATAAGTTTAATTTGATTTATTGCTATTTTCTTTTGATTATAAAATAGCGAAGGTTAGTTTTCCATAAATAGGCTTCCGGCGTTTAAACCTAATAGACGTGCCGAGCAACCATCGTCAACAGAACATAATAAATATAGATATAAAGCATTCGTAAATCATTATATTTGGAGATCTAATAATGTCCAAGGTAAATAATAAAGATCAATAAGTTTAATTTGATTTATTGCTATTTTCTTTTGATTATAAAATATGTCTTGGACTCAAGTCTTCGTGGTTCATCACGCTGTTTTCGTGTAAGCTATATTTTCAGTAATTTAATTTATAGAGTAGCTAGAGGGCGCACGACATTAAGATGAAATAAGTTCAGAAAATTATTCCTACAATATGTAGAAAGTTCACGACGACATGAAGAATCTAGTAACTGTCTAATATTTGGACATAGTTACATCAGTATATAAATACGTACTCACTGCAGTGTTAGGAAGTTAGTGATATATTAAGTGTGTGAATGCCAATCACTTTTTGATCGAGTACAGTTATTCTTTAACAGTTAATGTTTTTGCAAATTAATCAGTAAATTAGCATTTGCTGTTGGTTGGCCAAATCTGTTACTTGTGTATTTATCAATTTCTTTTCTTCACTAAAACGTGCAATTTCAGTGAAGAAAGAGCCCGTGGATGATGTAGAGATCTAGTCTATTCTTGATTCGCAATTCTCTCTGCAGTAGACTAGTTTTACCGAATTAACGGCTCATCGGTACTGATTGGGAGAGGGAAACAAGTAAATAAACGAGGCCTCCTATAGTAGTGATCAAAAGAACATATTATGCTTATACGTGATCCACGGGTTCTTTCTTCACCGAACTTGCACGTTTTGGTAAAAGAAGATGAAAAAAACAATCACAAATAAATAACCAGTTGGCCCGCTGAATAATATTTACTTGTGACACCCGTGGCGTCGCTTAGGCGCTGGCACACGGGACCCGTGCCCCGAATTCCTAGTTGGTGTCTTGAAAAATCAGAATAGAAAACTATGATCGATATCACATTGAAACGCCGAAAATTCCCGAACCCCAAATCTTTTAAGCACCTAGCGACACCTCTGTCGTTATTGAAACAACTGGGCTGTTAGTGTTGAGTAAAGGACTGTACATATAAACCCTACAAACAGTAACACATAATTACAAAAAATAACACGCAGTTGTCATTCAACAATATATAAACTAACAATAAGAAATACTTGTTGCTTAAGACTCATAACGTATGTAAATTGATATGTAAAATTATTCACACACTTTTCTCCATGTTAAAATACTTTTATTTGCGAACGTTCGGCCCTGTTACTTAGGCCTTCATCGGGCAACAATGTATATATAATAATTCGATGACGAGGAACCCACTTTGATAATGGTTGGAGACGGCTTGAATGGGTAATGAAGAAAAACTTTAATATAAGTTTGACATAACAGCAAATGTACAACGTTTCAACAAGGTTTTGTCATCATCAGGTACCTTGTCGAAACGCTGTACATTTGCTGTTATGTTAAACTTATATTAAAGTTTTTCTTCATTACCCATTCAAGCCGTGTGTGTTTGTATATATAAGAAATACTACCGCAAAACAGTAACTGCTTATTAGAAACTACATGGAATATTAGGCCTATTTTTCTTGTCTACTAGATGGTGGTATTTGAAAACATACTATAACATGTTGTTGTTGGCATACAGTAAAAAACAAATTCCCTAACATTAGGAAAAGTTAAATCTTTGTTCACTTCATAAAAATGACGAATTATTTTGCATACACACACAAGAAAAAACAAAAAAAAAAAAACACTAGAAATATATGTTAGTCAGATTTACCTGCAAGGTATCATAGACAAACTCTTTATTACAAAACCGGCAGGCAACAAGTCGTTTGGTGCATTCCTTCTGGCGGTGTGTGCTGATGAACCGTCGCTGAATCTTACAGCCACATTTGTTCTCGCAGTGAACAGGTTCGTACTGACACGTGGCCATGTGGTCCTGTTCCAGAAACAAAAATCGGCTAATATATAATATATATTATCAAAGTATAATAGGCTTAAAACGGTTTGTGTAAGACAATGATCTGCATGTTTATCAATCATTTCGTCTAAATATATATTTAAATGCAAAATAAGGTACATCATTATAATAAAAGTATTTACAAGCAGTGTTCAATGGGGTTTAGGATAATTTATAAATTTGTGTGGAATTCTTTGGCGGGTTGAAGTTTCGTGGAAAACTACAGAAAGGGCTATCTGCGCATTGCCATTCCTAATTTTGAACTGAAAGACTTCATGGAGGGCAGCTAGTCAACAGTATTCACTGCCAAAATTCTTGGGCTACTGTTGTTTTGAGGGATTTTACCTTTACCCTTACAGCGCACCCACAGCCCTAAAGTGCGGAGCGTGATTTTGCGGTAACCGGTGGCGAAAACTATAAGTATAGTAATCACACAGCTAAGTGAGATTCAACGTAATGTCTTATCCCAAAAGATTTCTAGCTCCAAAATGTTACAGCTTTACAAGGCCTAAAAAAATTGATATGTTTAAGGAATATCAATAGAAAAAACACTAATCAATAATTTGATAATCTTTTATTATTATTATTATATCTTGAATGTTTACAAAGAGCTATTAATTAGTGTTCAAAACACGAACTGTAAATTTGAGAAGGGTTTATGTTTTGCAACTAGTTGCCCTCAAGAACGCGTTCCTGACTTTCGGGTCACGTGTGTACGCTACATGAGTGACGTACAAATCTCACGATTTGGTCTCACAAGAGAAGCCATAGAGTTGGTGGCGGATGCTGTTGACTATCTGCTTTCCTTCTATTATACCAATTCAAAATTGTCTTCAAATTCAAATTATCTTTGTATCTATAAATAAAAAAAATTTGCAACCGCTCTGGGAAATACGAACAAGTGTTAACAAGTGGAATTTTAAGTATGATTCAGTCCTAAAATGAAAATGTGCTTACATAAAACTATGCGCCATGTTCTGTTTGTGCAGCAGGTAAACCGTTGGAAATATTTTTTTTTTTTAAACCCACAAGTGATAAACATACGGGAGGCGTCGCAAACAAGTATTTGTAGCAATGGTCAATTAATCATTAGTACAATACAATAATACAGAAAATACTAGATAAAAGCGAATAAAATGTACAAAGCACTAGTATTCCAGTTTTTGTTCTATTATCTCTCTCTTTCTGAAGCAATGGTTTTTGAGTTGCTACACATTCACCGACACTACCTTGTGCTAATGTGCATCTTTCTGTGCTTACACTGGCAATCAGTCTCTACTGAATTATCGTGTATCATACTCAAATATACTTAACATCACTTGAATAACCTGGGCTTTCTATTTAAACTGATTTTATTATCGACAGTGCTATTTTCTGGTACCTTCGGCTACTACTAAAAGGTGAAGTTATCTCAATCTGTATCATCGAAAAACTAAAACTTTGATAACGGGACATTTGTCACGAGGCATTTCTGTCCTTGGAGCCATGAATGCATTTGCCATAATACTACTGGGATTAGTACGAATGTCTGTACCTTTACAGGCGGCCTGACGTGGCCTGGTGGTAAGGGCGTTCGACTCGCAATCTGTGGGTCACGGGTTCGAATCCCCGTCACACCAAACATACTCACGCTTTCAGCCGTGGGAACGTTATAATGATTCGGCCAATCCCACTATTCGTTGGTAAGAGAGCATCCCATGGGTTAGTAGTAGGTTGTGTTGACTAGCTGCCTTCCCTCTAGTCTATCACTGCTAAATTAAGGGCGGCTAGCGTAGATAGCTCTCGTGAGTTTTGCGCGAAATTCAAAACAAACCTTTATAAGCAATAAGCTAGTGTGGCACTGTCCGATTGGTTGGATGACAGCCAGTCACAATGTAAACACGTGACTGTACCCCAGAAGAGTTCATTTTCGTTAAGTAGATGAGGGCGCAATCCCATAAATATTTGCATTTTATTCATATTTTCCTTTTTTTTTTTCCAACACTGTATATAAACCCATACCCCCCTGGATCACAATATGAGAAAATAGTAAGTATGCTGATAAATACGCTTACCACAATTAATTTTCTACACTCAAACATACGGTAGTTTAAACACCAACCTCGAACACTTCCGCGGTTACTTCTCGGCCACACAGTTCACACTTGAGCCGCCTATTGGGACAGGTGTACATTAAATGGTCCTCCATCATCAATTTTGGAATCATTGCACCACACTGGCTCGTACAAGGGATGGCGTCATATTTACACGTGTTTAAATGACCCTGGTATTGAAAAAGAAAAACAACTCCTTCAATCTACAGGCGACGTGAAATAACTCTGAAATACGTACCTTGTTTTCGTAAAGGTACGAGAATTATTAGTCAATTCTTTATTTGTATTACATTAACTTTCTGGACTATTGTATGCATACGTTAAATAATCTAATTAAGTTAATGAACAAAATGCGAATTACGTATAACTACTTATCTTGAAACATGTGTTTTATCCATAGAATTGTTACCCTCAGAAGCTTAGAAATTATGAGTCTTAAAAAATTCAATTAAACTCAAACTATTAAAATACAATATGATGTAAATAGTGATTACAGATCAATACAACTACGGACTGCTGTATGCAAAACATACTTTATAAAATAATATTTTTTTTTATTCAGCTCCAGAGCAAATAATTATTTTATTAATTTCACTTTGCCCCCCCCCCTTCTTTAAAGACAGTTATACAAAAAAAATCATTAACAGCGCAACCTATACGAGTCAGGCAACAGAAATTTACGACTTCATTCGGCATTATACCGTTACAGGTAGGTCAAACTCAAGTCACTGGTAAAGAAACGTCTAGTTAGGCTAGTTTAACACGGCTTAAACGTAGCCTAACTAAATTTAGTCACAATTAACTTAGACTGATAGGCAGGCCTAGCTTAGTTAGCCTATAGCTGACCTAACTAAAGAATGAAGAGCCTATGCTTTGTTAGCCTAACATTCTTGGATTTTGCTAAGATAACCTTAACTGCCTTTGTCTCATTGGCAACCGAGAACGACTTTCTTCAAAGGATTTTATTTGAATTCATACACAGAAGTTTCACTGGAAAAAAAAAAGGAGTCAAAAAAGTTAATGTATAATAATGAAATATATCCTTTTCATTAATGAGTGTTGTAGGAATAGAAAAAAAAATATTAGAAATGATACGAGTTTTGAAAAATAAAGTTGTTTTTAAATTGGGAGCGCTTTTTGAAATGTTATCATAGTTTTGAGCAATATTCACTCTAAACTACGCGGCCGCACAACAACCAATCAATTGCCTTGATACTGTTGCACATGAAAAAAAATAATTCCGCATATTTTAGTGCGCCAGTGATACCAAGCATGGGGTGCGCGTATACCAGTTTCGATTTTATTACTCATCAGGATATCTACCAGCCTACCCTCAAATTGAAATTCTTACAGGCAGGATTAAAGTAAATTAATCTACGAGACCTCGAGTGTTCAAATACACCAATCGAAAGTGTTTGACCTTCTAAGTCCACAATTATAATTAAATCTCAAATCGGTCAAGAGATGACGGAGCTATGAGCTAAACGTTTGTATCTGAAAAAACAACAACAAACAAACTCGGAACCATTCTATTAGCCGCTATGCTGCGGCTAGTGATATGCATGGGGTGGGGGTGGGGGGATTATTTATTCGAGCCCGAGGTGTCTTAATCCGCCACTGTATTCATTCATTTGTTTCACAATGACAAGAATTATTTCTCAGTCTGTTGGTTAAACGGGGCAGGATAAAAGGATTTTTTAAATTATACTTGACATTACATTATTAGAGTAAGGACAGAAAAATACTTGCACTGTCAGTGATGCTCGTGTATTTTCTGCTAAGAAAGATTTAAGTCTTATTATTGTCAATAAAATAGGAAGTTCCGATATTTAAAGACTGTATATGTCACACGCTCTGTCTAATTCGAGGAAGAAAATGCAAATTTTCCATAGAACACAGGGCCCCAAAATTCTTTTAATTCGGCACCGATGTCAACTATAAAGTTTGCCTCAAATACTCTTGTCAGTAGCACTCATTGCCAGACACACGTCCCTTTCACGATTAGGGGGACTTTAAAGTATAGGATGTACAAGAAAAATAAATACTAAAAACAAATAAATATATTTTTATACAATCTTTTTTTTGTTTGTTTTGTTAAATCAATTTTGGGGCATGTTGTTAACTATTTGTAAAAAGCATTAAAAATAGTAGCTCTAAACTTCGCACAAGCGAATTTATTTTCGTGAAACACGCGTGTGTTGTTAAGCGTAAAGCTACACAATGGAATATCTGTGCTATCCCCCACCGCGTTATAACCTCTGAACTTCACATCTGGGCATCGGGGGCAATCCATATTCTAGGGGCTTAAAATTCAGATCTTTATTCGATATTTTAATTCCATGTTTTGTTTTTTTAACACATTTTTGTCTATACTATTCATGCACCAAATAGCTTGTGGCTCCATGTTTTTTTTTAGTGATTACAGGTTCCCTAATAAAATTGAGTTGTTTTGTTTTTAGCACAAAGGTACACATTGGGCTATCTTCGTTCTGTACACCGCGGGAAATTGAATCCAGGAGTTTAGCATTGTAAATTCGAAAACAGGGACGGCGCGTACAAAAGAGGCTTGGGAAAGCTTAATCTCCCCAAATAAACTGTCCTTCACAGGGTATTATTCTCATTATTCTGAAATGTTATACAGTTTATATGGAGAGAGAGAGAATACATGAGTCACTAAGGAGAGTTTATTTATCTAGGAGCACGAACTGATTCTTCCGAATTGTACCACCCCCCGCCCCTCACGTGACAGAATAGCCCACCAAAACAAGATATTCGCTCGTCGCTTATGTTCGGAAACTTACCACTGACCCACTGGAGGGCTAACCCTATCAATAATAAAAACAAATTTATCACCGCTACTGCCCCTATGTATTTTACATAAAAAGTTAGCCCCCCCCCCATTTTTTTATGGTCGATTCTTGACCCTAAATGCTATAACTAGCGAAAAAAACAACTAAATAAAATTACTGAATATGATGCAATAGATGGACCCCACCGGTAACGAACGGTATAAAATCAAGTCAGTAATTTGAAAGGCAGGGCCGTAAGAAGCGGTAAGGCCATTCAGGCCATGGACTGACCACTTTTTCATGGCGTGTCCTAAGGGATTGATTGTTGGAAAAGCTCTCACGGATTTGAAGGATAAGAGATACATTTAGCAATCCAATTAAAACACGTGTAAAGTTTAGCCGGAAGATTATGTTAACTGAAAACAAAGAAATTATTTTACCTTCAGCTTTTTGAGTTCGTCCATCCACCTGCAGCCATCTTTGAAGTGAATGCAGTAGACCAGCGATCCCATAATTTCAGGTTCAATTCCCAGATCAGGGTCCACCTAAGCAGATAAAGTTATAAACATGCAGGTTTAACAAAAAAGAACAAAATTCTGACAGCTACAAGTTCACTCGTGAGACATCAATTCGTCAGGATAAAATTGTGCTCTGTGTAAATAAATGTACAACCGACCATAAAGACGAGCGAGTTTATACCGGTCTAATCGTAAAACAGTACACTGGACAATAAAACAAGTAGCTCTCTCTTTGTCACTGGACGTTCTGCACGTGAAATGTAATGTTTTAACAACAACAGACCCCACCCCTCAAGAACTATCATGTTGCACAGATTTCCCAATACTAAAAACGTGGTAATTTAATGTGATCACATATATGAACGTTGCGGATCAGTTGGTGTTACGATTCCACCATCAAATAATTGAATGGACCTTATTGTTTTTGCATGTAAATTAGCTGGTATAATATGCGTCGTGTTCCAGTTTCAAAGTTTTTACTTTGAACGGGTTGTCAATAATCGGAGTTTACGACGAAAGCATTCCAGATTGATAATTCGTACAAATTAGTGCTTTAATAATAATAATAATACCCCCCCCCCCAATTCATAGTAACAGTGAGTACGCATCTTTGTTTTCACCGTAAAAGATGTAATTATTATTTTATTTTTTTCAGAAGCTCGTAATCTAGGATCATTAAATTAGGCACTTCGACTTTACCATTCATGCTGTATGTTCTCTAGATAAAAAAAACGTTTCATTGTGCTTATACATTGTTGTTAGTCAATATACTATTATAATGAAATATATTTAGTATTTAATAATTGCATCAATTAAGACTATTCATTGTTGTTGGTATTTTTAGATTGGTATATTTTAAAATAAACTTATCATGATTTTACCCAGTTTCTTAGGTTGTAATTATTATTTACCTTGAGATTCTGACATTGAAGTATACCCGGGAAAATGTAAGAGCGGTATTTTTTTTTTTTTTTTGTAAATGACAACATTAAAACGAAAAAAGGAAACAGGGCATTTAGATGCCTGATAACTGTTTAGTTGTTGTCTGGTTACCATGCAGGTCATAGAGTGGAGTAAATTAAACTGGTAACATAATAAACCTAAATATATGTAGGTCGAATAAAGGAGATGATTTAAAATTAGTTTAAAGATCTAACAGTGCATATAACGGAATAAATTAAAGTGATAATGTAGCCTAAATATATACTGGTCATATAAAATGGAGAAAATAACAGTTTTATTTTATAATAACCAAGTGATATCTAAATGTCCTGGATTCACGTTTGCCACATGCACAAAAATTTTATTTGTACAAGATAAAAAAAAAAAGGAAACAAGCTGTACATGTTTTGGTGGACAAAATGACCCATCATTTTCCGGAGACGAAGGACACAAACACGAGATTCGTTTATGTACTGGAGTAAATGCACGTGTACAATTAGCATATTGTACAGTGGCGCCATTTACTAATTGCACACGTACATTTACTCGAGAATATAAAAGAACCTCGTACGTGTCCTTCGTCTCCGGAAGATGATGGATCATCTTGTCTCCCGAAACATGTAGTGTATTTCTTATTTAATCTTATACAAATAAAATTATTGTGTAATGTGGCTAACGATGATGTCGTTATTTTAAGTTTTATTTTAACAATGTTGTTGTTGTGTGTGTGTTGTTTACGACTTATAAAGAGTACTCTGTTATTTTTCACCCGTGTTAACTATAATTACGTATATCTGTGGAGGTTTTTTTACAACACACAACAGCATGAGACCATTAATGAGGGCAGCCCCCCCCGCTCTTCATTAATAATTAGTTCAACGTTTAAAACCTCGTATGTAAGACTCCCACGCTCCCCACACCCAATTCACATTTTGGTCACAAATCCCGCCCGTGTATCCATCACTTATTTTATTTTTTTTCTTTTTAAAATATTAAGGTGGTAATTACACACTAAGAATATCCATACACTAGCATCATTAATCTATATTTAAAACATCTGACACAGGCACACAAAAGAAAACAACATTGCAGAAACATTAAGATACCATTATCACTTTATTAGTGGCGCACTATATTAACGCTAAGTGGATAACGTGGTGGATTTTGACACCGAGTAAATATTAAAAAAAATCATTACATTTATACGTTATCAGGCAGCTGGAATACTGTGTAGCTCACAATTACTTCTCATAACTAACAAGTAAACAAGTCGTAGCTACTTCAGTTTTTTTTAACAATGCTAAGAGCCTTTCATACTGTCTTTGCTTTAACGTAAGACTCTGCACTTAAGGCTTTTATCTAAGACTCAGGTTTCTCGTGACAACGACACGTTAAGAAAAACGTCTCCGATTAAAATGTGAATAATATTTGGATGCGAGCGAGACATCCAAGAAATGGCGTGACAAGTCACTCACAATAAGCAGACAGTATTGAAAAACTCGGATGGTCTGTGGTTGTCGAATCGGATTACTTCTTCATGCGGCAGTTAAGAGAGACGAGGTTAAAGGTTTAGGATGCTTTAACAAGTAGCGTACATTTTAGCACGTGACACGTGGGACTACTGTTGAAGTTATCGAAAGACCTTGATGGTAAGTCCTCCTGTCAAACATGGTATGGCTCCTAGTAGATTCGAAAACGAATAATTTTTTAAAATCCCAGAGATAAATAAATACGAACTTACCCAATTTTCACCATTTCTGCTAAATATAAACATTTCATTTATTCATACACCAAAATACAGTTTATTTCGTCTATACTGTACTTTTCATTTCAAGCAAACGTTTTTTTAGATCAATTTAATAAATTCTCATAAAAATCAGTTGGAATTTTAAAAACCATGCGGACCTTAGGCACAAACAAAACAAACGACATCTTGAAGCCACGTGCTTTTGCCCCCCCCCCCCCTACATACTGGCGAGTTAAACATAACATTTCAATATCAAAATAAATTCATTATTTTTTTTTTATCTCTTCCACAATTACAAAAACATGTAGGGTCTATTCTCTCAATATAATGATTAATTTTTTTTTCTTTTTCCGAATCTCATCTTCCTCCACCCTAACGCACAATTTATTGGAGGACTTGAGTAGTCCCTGTGGCCTCGCGCGTGATACGATCAGCACTTTAAAACAAACGAGTCTTTATTACGTTTTTTTCAACATCTAACCAGGTTTGTATAGAGGAAAATATTTCTAAAAAAAAAAGAAAGTTTTAAATAAAGTTATTTAAATTTCCTAATGGAGCTCGACCTTTAAACAAAGTTACAGAGCAACTAAAAGCAAGTTGTCAAATCAACAGCTCCTGGTGGCTAAGAGTTTGGGTTCGATACTCGTGATGGGCTCAGCACAGATAGCCAATTAATACAACTATATAACGAGAATAACTAATGTATCCTGACAGTAATAAGACTAAAATATATAATCAAAAAAAAGCAAGAAAGCTAAGTTAACACATGAACAACAACACTATACAGCCATTAAGTTTTCACTATCACATTATTAATGACTCATTATATTAACACTACATGGACAACGTGGTGGATTAAGACACTGGCTACGTATAAAAAAAATACCTACAGCATTTCAGTGGACTGATTTTCATTACGGTTGTACGTTATTAGGCAGCTTGAACATGAAACAACGTTACCACACGAACAGGACTAAACAGAAGCAACAATACGGAGCAAGAAACAATGTTACCACATGAACAGGACTAAACAGAAGCAACAATACGGAGCAAGAAACAATGTTACCACATGAACAGGACTAAACAGAAGCAACAATACGGGGCAAGAAACAATGTTACCACATGAACAGGACTAAACAGAAGCAACAATACGGGGCAAGAAACAATGTTTCCACATGAACAGGACTAAACAGAAGCAACATTACGGAGCAAGAAACAAGGTTTCCACATGAACAGGACTAAACAGATGCAACAATACGGGGCAAGAAACAATGTTACCACATGAACAGGACTAAACAGAAACAACAAGAATATGGGGCCAACTGGAAACTATCCTGTAGAGAATATTAACGTAACTTTGTAGTCAGATCATATAGGCAACATCAAACAATACAACATATAATAAGTTATTCACAGGATCGACAAGACTCTAGGACTATATTAACAATAAATAAATAAACAACTTCAAATTACCATATGAATAATAGACCTTTCTCTCCCAGATTGGTGGTATCTTACTGACTGACCATTCTTCGCCCTGTCACCCATGGTCGTCCTTTCCCTTGGCTGACTGAGAACTGAATGAACTAGTGCTAAAAGTTTATACAAAGACCTTCTTTATACCCCACATAGCTATCAAGTTTTACCGAGCACAGTCTATATCAACACCCCCTCTTCCTTTTCTATTCAATACAGCTGAACATAACGGGTCACTTAATCCCCCACCACGTGTGCTCGTCCCTACACTACCAACAGTGATTAACATGTGGCTTGATGATCATCCAGGGCGGAGTTATGCTGGGAAGTGTTCGTAGGATTTGGACAGACTCAAGGAAAGAGACGGAAATGGAATTTATTTAGTTTCTGGTTGCATTATGGTGCCAGATGTTACGTGCTGTAGTAATTCCATAATCATAGGTCGCGCCATGAGTCACGGCTATAGATGTTCATTAGTGTCAATTTAATGGAAAACAGGCCGCGAGCTTTCCGTCCCACGGAGCAAAAGTTTGGTTCGATTCACTGTCATAAACGTTGTTGACGTCTTTCTTATGTCAGTCGCGTCTGGCCACAAGAGAGAGATTGTCAACTAACAGTGTATATACACAATACTGTGCTTTTGTCAATCCAGACACACATAAATACAGTAATACTTTACCGAATTAAAACACACACAACTATCTAGTGATTACAGCTGTGGCCATTTATCAAACAAAGTAGTAGTAAATTACTTGCATTTTTCTTAAGTTTAAGCTTCTGTGTGTGCTAGTTGTTTAAAGTTAAAACCGTACAATAGGGTATCCGAACTCTGTTCACTGCAGGGAATCGAACCTCTGATTTTAGCGTTGGACGTTCGTAAACTTACCGCCGACTTGCCGAGGGACTAAGTGTAAACTGGTGTTGAAACGATTAAAGCATCTACCCATAAAAGAACGAAAATTTCAATTACGGACAATTTTTAATGAAATGTTTCTATACTTATTAATTGTCCTAAGTTTTTTCAGCTTAATTGTATCCGATTATTTCAGAAGCC
>NW_013667084.1:262753-276728 GCF_000517525.1 Limulus polyphemus
AAGTACAGATGTCAAACCTCGTGTATTAGATATAAAATCAAGCCATTTGTAGGAGGTTTGTACAAACTGATACGTCTTACATAGGGTTAAGTCCACAAGATAATTATAAATGAACATTTATTTCAAGTGTTGACATTTCTTACACAGTTTAAAGCGGCACAACGATCTGCCATTTTCAGTTATTATGCTTTACTTTTACTGTTTCCCCATTCCCCTCAGCAAGTTTTGGGTGGGCCTTAATTCTTCAGATACCTCTCCTACCAAGATTCGTTCAGCTGTTTCCGTTCTGTAATTTTATATCGTAAGCCTTATTTGTCTTGTCACGTATGCGTAACAATATTTTTGCTCAGGTTTTTAAAAGGAAAATAAATAATCAAAACAACAACACGTATACTTGTTAGAAAACAGTCAAGTTCACTTTAAAATAATCTGCCGAAATAAGATAAAAACGCGACACCTTTGTACCGAGATTGTTTCAGATGGCTTACTCGTGACCGAAGAGTTAAGTAAGAAATTACGTAATAATTACGAAAAAAAATGGGCACAAGCTTTATTTTTTAATATTTATGTACATACAGACAACTTACTAATCCTTAACTGTGGAGTTCGTCTGATTGGACAAATGTATTGTCTGCAATTACCCCCTAATATGTCCAAATGTTCTAGTGTGTAGTATCTAATGGATGGTTTCCGAGTATTATAATATCCGATTTTCATAATCTTAATAGAATTTATAGATGACTCTTAGAATGCGTGACATCCACGTTTTTCACCATCCTCCATCAAATGAGAAACGAAGATAACGCAAGTAATTTTCTAAAACGCAAATAGTGGAAGCAATTAGAAAAAAAAAGAAGTACAATTAAAGTGTAAGTAGACAGAATGGATATCTTTGTGTATCGATCTCAAGATGCTTTCATATAATTATCTTAATGTTCACGTACAGAAACTTCTTGAAGATCAATCAGTATAATTAGTGTTAATAAACCGCCTTAATATTGATCTTAGAATGAATTAACACACTTAATCTGTTATTCAATATATATTAATAAACCTATTAATCCCACAAAAAAATTAGACTCTTGCCCAAAGGTATATTTGTTCCAGAAAAAAAAAAGCCACATTTGACTATCTGTTGTGTCCACCGTGGGGAATCGAACACTGAATTTTAGCGTTGTAAGTCCGTAAACCCACCGCTGTCCCACTGTTATTTTACAACAAAAGTCAGTTTTTACCTTGATATTCTCCGTCTCCTAGTATCAACCTCTGTTCCACACTGAAAAATAAATAAATAAACAAATCAACCGAGGTTGGAACCAATGAGAGACACTCTTTGAAGTCACATGATGATCCAGCTGTTGCCTGGACCATGTAGTTTGGGAGCGTAACTTTGGTTTCAGAAGTAGTGGTGGTGAATGAAGAACAATTATTACGTGTTCCATATAAAAGAGATTCTTCGACTATATAGTACTTGGTGCTGGTTTTATTGGGTCCTGGAGTAAATTAATCTGTAACTAAAATGGGAAAAAAAATATTGTTGTTGAAGTATGATGGGATAATCGTCCAGTTAATGAAAAAAGTGAAGGACCTGACCAACCCCCCTCCCTCTCTCATCCCTATGTGTAAAGTACACCCGTGGCACAACTACAACCAAAACTTTCGTTATCACCAGATCGAAAGGTTTAGCTATGTGATCATAATAATCTATGTAACGGATCTAATTTGAATGCCATCTGGACATGTTTATATTTTAAATAGTTCATTTTATAAAAGGAAGCGGAGCCACGGTCTGGATTCGCTCATTTCTTTGCATTTTTATACTTTCATGACGATAGAATGTTTCAAAGTTGCCCTTATTATTCTTAATCAGATACTTCACTATTAATTAAGGTGTATAACTACAGTTGCTTTACGTGGATTAAGGTGTATAACTACAGTTGCTTTACGTGGAGCTCTTAAAAACACGTTTTCTAAAATATTTATACACCAAGACACCAGATTGTTTGTGGGTCCATGAGACACTGTTGGTTACATCTCTCTAATAATACATAAATACTGTAATTAATCCCAATAGTTATAGGTATGGTTCCCTACGTATATTACACAGAAAGTTAGTAATTTCGCCCAGTTTTTGGTCATTATTTTTACATGACTGTTGTAATTGACAAAAAAAAACGTATGACTTACTCAATATGATGCAGTATGTGGAGCACACTGGCAGTGAAAGGTATAAAAACAAGTTGATAATTTAAAGGTTGAGTAAAAAGCAATAATGAGTGATAAAGTATCTAATACTAAAGCCATTTTAACCTCCCTAAAAAATGAGACGGTAATCAATGCATTACAAGAATACCCTCCTTGTCGTAGTATTTAAATCACGAGGAGAATGCTAAATCCTAACAATATCTCGTGTCATCTTTGTTAAAAAAAGGAGGGGGGTATAAAACGTCTCATATTAACCGCATACCGATGGTTCGATTATGAAAGGTCTCTTTCTTATGACTTTCAATGGAATTTCATATAAAGCATCCAACCAATCTCTGTATAACCTACGAGGCCAAGTAGCCCACACCTGGTCAATGGACCAACGAACTTCTGTTTTCTGATAAGACCAAATGAAATGATTTCTGTCCTAATACACAAAACTAGAAGCAGGACAAAACGACAGCTATTCGTCATGTATTGGGTAGCAGCATAAAAAAAATTCTACATACAAAGATTAATAGTACCCTCTCTGGGAAGCTGGTGTCATATTGTGTTTCACTGACGTTTTATTCAAAAGCAGGAACGTCATATGAACAATGGCATATTAAGCTACACATATGGCTTAACAACCATAGGGTGAATGGCATTAAGTGAAGAATTGAAGGTCGCTTACACAGAAATACGATGTCATATGAATACCTTTTCCCCCCTTTTTATTCAGCAAATAGAGGTATTCTTTCATGTAGTTTTCCTTTTTAAAGGTTATTTTTTATTGGGCGCTGTTGTGTTGCATGTCAGTTTAATGCCACTTGGGGAACTCAGCTTTGAATTAAAATCAGTTCTTCTCAAGCCAAATATAGAAATATGAATAACCTATGTAAAAAAAGGAATAACTTATTTTAATAGATTCACATATTAATTTAATCATCACGCATATCTAATGATTAACAAGAGAGAGAATCCTCATAAGCCGCGGCAGTTGAAATTCTTTTAGGCAGGATTAGAGTAAATTAATCTACGAAACCTTTTTTTTCTCCTTTTTTGTTAGCTATATTTTTGTGCGCCAGTAATATACCAAGCGTAGGGTGCGCGTATACCTGATTCGATTTTATTACTCATCAGGATTTCTACCAGCCTACCCTCAAATTGAATTATTTTAGGCAGGATTGGAGTAAATTAATCTACGAGACCTTGCATGTGGTCAAATATGTTAATCGAAACCTCCCGAGTCCAAAACTCTAATTGGATCTCAAATCGGCCAGAGCTACAAGTTTGTACTTGAAAAACTCAGAGCCATTCTATGAGCCACTATGCCGCGGGACTAAAAATACGTTGACAAAGAAATATAAACAAACATAGCGGGAAAGGGGTACAATCTATTTGAGACAGGTTATTAAACAGCCTTAGTCTAAACTTCAACTTATACTTCAACATAAAATTATAATTCCAAACTTAAAATTAATATTATTTTGAGTGTGGGAATAATTCAGTAAAAATTATAATATCAGGCTGATTCCACGTTATATACATTTTTCGCAAGCTAATTCATGAACTCTTCTTTAAGCAAAGCTATTTATAAAAATAGGCTTAAAACTACTCTCCTATGAAGAAAAGTTATTAAATGTACAAGTTTGAAAGCTTGCGACAAATATAGTGTGGAATTTGCCTAAAAGAATATTATTGAATTACTCCCACGTCAAAAAGGGTATTCAAAATTAAGTTATTATCCCTATAAACAAAAATAAAAAAAAAGGTTCATCAACTTCTTTAAAACCAGTTTATTTGCTTCAAGCGCTAAGCTGCACAATGGGCTATGTGCCCACCGCATGGATCAAACCACAAATTTTAATGTTAAGCCCTCAAGCTTACCTTTAAAATTAACCATATTCTCTTTAATCCAACCTTTTCGGACGCAAGTGAGCATCTTTTCCTTTTATTAATGCAATCCAAGTATAATTTGACCAACTAAGAAGAAAAATACTTCTTATACCTCATCAATGGCGTAACTACAAAAGATGCCCCCCGCCGCATAAAAAAGTAAGTCCCCTACATTTATTTCCCTATAATTGTTGTTACGATTCGGGCCCCCTTTTGGCTCGCCTCCCCACAATAGCGCTACTATGTATGATTACTACAAACAATCGTATACTTTCTTAAAAATATTCATGATAAATATTCTAGTTTTTAATGTGTGTGTGTGTGTGTGTGTGTGTGTGTGTGTGTTTTATATTGAATTTCTTTGTTCAAATATACTTATAAATAACAATAATAAAATTATCAAAACTTTAGAATCGATAATGAAAAACTATTACAACAGGAATAATTAAACAACTTCTAAGTGGTGAACAGAGAATCATTCTATCATACTATATTATTAAACACCTTCCTGAATATTTACAGAAATACTAGACTATTTATTACGTTTCACTTAATGTCCATGTCGTTACCAATTTTAATTGTTTCGTTGTAGATGTTAGGCCTAGCAGCCACTATGCTGTTTCTTTCTTCAGCAAGTCTTGTTAGACCAATATCCGTCACGTTCTTCGATATTATGCATGACTGAGACTCAACCAGTCGTGACGAAATATAGTTATAACAGAGGTAGAAAAAAAACGTTAGGCCTGTTCGTAAGGGTTCTAGTCGTCGGCTGCTTTACACAATTTATTAACTGACAACTGACAGCTTCCAGTTTTCTACCTCAAATGAGACTAACGAAGCCAAAATGCTTCCAAGTTCTGGAACCGAATAGGAAAATCTGACATATTTGAGAGCCATCTCTTAGAAAGTGTGCTAGTTACGAAATCGGTGAATAAACGGTAAATCTCTGTCATTTGTAAAAATAAAAGTTATGTATAGGACTAATGTCAAATATACATGTACTATTTTAAACACAATTACATTGTTAAGAACCGAGAGAGAAAAAAAAAACACACTATACAATCAAATCGGTCCAGACAGTTCAATGTTTTTATTCTACTCCACTAATCTGTCAGGAGTTTTTGATTTTTACTTTTAACACATTCACGCCAGATGGCGCTCATAATAATCGTCTTAATAACTAAGCATAATACTTATCAGCTAGATAAAATAAAACTCATACAAGTAAGAACATTTCACACCACGCACTAAGTTTAAGAATTCTAAAAGTGTAGAATACAAAAATTGATCGCAAGGTAGGGTAACTAAAATATAGTGAAACCAAAACAACATCTTATTGTTTTGATATGACTAACTCCTCAGCTAAAGCGATGTTAATTTACAGGTGATAATTAATTATAAAATGTGAGACTTACTTGGATCCCTTCCTCATTGCTCCCTTTTTGAACGAAAAAATATTTTGCTGACAATTAAGTAAAACCATTATGCACCTTCTTTGTTTGTTAAGTTACACATGCTATGAACAGCACGGGTATTGAAACCCGGTTGTTAGTGTTATAAGCCTCAGGACTTACCGCTGAGCATGGAGGGGGAGAGGTATTATATAAGCTACACCAGGGCTGTCTGCGCTAGCCGTCCCTGATTTAGCAGTGATAGACTAGAGGGAAGGCAGCTAGTCAACACCACCCACCGCCAACTCTTGGGCTACTCTTTTATCAACAAAAATAGTGGGATTGACAATCACATTATAATGCTCTCATAGCTGAAAGGGCGAGCATGTTCAATGACAGGGATTCGAATCCACGACTTACAGATTGCGAATCGAGCGCCCTAACCACCACGATAAAATGTAACAACGAGTGTCTAATTAATTTAACACTGCACGCTCATAATGTACTTACACCTTTGTTTTTCTGTGTCTGTTACTAACAGTTCTTAACATATTCTTAATTTCGAACCCTTATTCAAATATAAGAATTATAAAAGAAAAAATAATTACCTGAATGATCACTGGAGCAAATAATGTCTCAAGAATGAATGTCTCCAATGAAGAGTAAACTTGGGGTAATAATGTGCCAATAAAAGTGTCTTTGAATGTATCTGATAAAAATAAACCTAAAATACATTCTCTAAAATAAACTGGATAAAATCTACACTGGCTACAAGATAATTAGTCTGTATTTCTATATCTTTAACCTGCTCAGTGTTAAGTGACCTATCGATAGTTTTTTTTTTCTTTTTTTTTTTCACGCAACGCTACACAAAGGCCACTTCCTAATTTCGAACTGATAGATTAGACAATGGCCCGGCATGGTCAGATAGTTAGGGTTCGAATCCCCGTCCCACCAAACATGCTCGCCCTTTCAGCCGTGGGGGCGTTATAAGTGACGGTCAATCCCACTATTCGTTGGTAAAAGAGTAGGCCAAGAGTTGGCAGTGGGTGGTGACGACTAGCTGCCTTCCCTCTAGTCTTATACTGCTAAATTAGGGACGGCTAGCGCAGATAGCCCTCGTGTAGCTTTGCGCGAAATTCAAAAACAAAAACAAACAGATTAGACAAAAAAAAAAGGGGAAACAGTAGCTAATTTTTGGGCTGTCCTTGTCTGATCAAACAATGAGATTTAACTGTCACTCGGATTTCCGGCAACGCGACGCGAGCCACGAACACTCGAATTCATAGGATGGACACGTTAATCACCAGATTGCGCTCAAGCTCACGAACTAACGAAGTTCTGGATACATATGCTGACAGAAAGCGATAAATTCCCGCCCTTCGTCATTGCATTGTTTTTACGTGATGGGAAATATGTAGATAATTTGTTCGTAAACTGAATTACACTTGACTGAGTTACGTAATGGCAACTGTCCATGGCCCGAAGGTGATAACTTGCTAACGTCACCAGGGTTTCCATCTTATTGATACTCAGGACGCCCTTGCTTCGCCGATCACGACAAAGTAATTTAAACAGTTTTCCTATAATGATGCCGTACCACTAACTTCTGCCTGCCACTTCAGGTAGAACAACCAAACTATTATTATCACCGTTCTTTTAGGCAATTAGCATTACGCCATCTTTCAGTTTGAAAACTACAGAACTGTTCAGAGTCACGAGATATTTTTTTTTCTTTCATATTATTAACTCAAAAATTCCTGGTTGACTTATTCTTTGTGCATGAAATACCCAAAATTACATCCACCCTAGATACCAATTTCAATAACAAACTAAGTAAAATGTATATAAACTTTACGAATGACGCGACCAGCATTTGCCATATTTATTTAAAGCTCCATCTGGCGTTGATAATACATACAATAAGTATTGCTAGGTTCAAAAAGCTGCGAGTATATAATCATTATAATACGTTTTGAATGTAAAAAAAAAGAATATAAACAGGTAACAGGTCAATAGCATAATTTGTAAATATAATCTCTTCCGATTGTAAAATTTTATCAAGAAATTCCTCGGCTTCGGTCATGCATTTTTTTTTTTTCATTTCACGAGTTTTACTTAGATATTTTTATAGCTTGATAGAGCAAAACGAATAACAAAATTTATATAGCCGTGAAGTTCACATTTTAACTATCTTGTTGAGAAACGTTCGTTATTTAAAAGCCAATACTTTCTGTCATTTTTTTCTTTCTTGAGTCCCGAGGCCGCTTAGACAGTTGGAACACCTAAAATGTTACATCAACATAGGTGATTCTCGGGCAGATTTAACTAGTGGCGCACATCTCTCAAGGCAGATAGTAACACCACCCACCGACAACTCTTGAGCTTCTCTTTTACCAATAAATATTAGGACCGTCACATTTTAACACTCACATATTTGACAGGGCGACTAGGATTCGATCCCTCGACCCGCAAAAACAAAAACGAACAGTTGTATTAAAATACGAGACTACACCTGAAAGTCAAAAACAAAAAACGAACAGCTGTATTAAAATACGAGACTACACCTGAAAGTCAAAAACAAAAACGAACAGTTGTATTAAAATACGGGACTACACCTGAAAGTCAAAAACAAAAACGAACGACTTTCAGGTGTAGTCCCGTATTTTAATACAACTAAAAACGAACAGTTGTATTAAAATACGGGACTACACCTGAAAGTCAAAAACAAACAGTTGTATTAAAGTATGGGAAAAGTCACTCTCTCTTTTAACGACTGTTTGTCTTTTACCCTTTTTTTTTAAATGTTCCTTGGTGGCTCAGCGTAAGTCACTAGGCTTATAACTCTAAATTTCAGGTTTCGATACCTGCAGTAAGCAGAGCACAGACATCCAGGTGTGTACCCTTGTGCTTTACAACAACAAACAAACTTTTTTTTTTATCCACTAGGGGTCCATTTCTATTTTAAAATACATTATTTCGTTTTAAAAGTTTGTTTTTGGTGTTAACTTAAAGATAAATATAATAAACTTTACATTATTAAACTTTAAACAACCATTCTCGAGTGCAGTACTAAAATATGCATTGGTTTTTAAAACAAAAAAAACCGGAATTTTAAATAAATAAAACAAATAATTTAAATATTGTCTGAAAGAGTTTTTTTTTTAACATTTTATCGTTTCGGGTTTTTTAATTCGTTTCAAAAAGATCTCGGTCATACAACACAATGTAGCAAATATCGAGAAATCTTAAGATACATATATAAATTATAATATCTATAATTACTCATTTAATGCAACGTATCTATAAAATGTCTAACAAGTTACCTGTAACAGTTGTATCAGTAGTTTCCCTCCACTATATTATAACAGTAGTTCGCGCTAGTATTAGCTTAAACACAATTATACTGGTTTTACAGCCTGCCTTTTTTTACTTGCTCGACCCGAGTAACTGTTTAGCCAACGTTCCTTACCCCGTACACTTATAAACTAACCCAGCTGTTCTTGGAGCAACTGATGTTTCAGCTGCCCTTCTCGTGCAGCCTCACGTGCCGCATGACAGAATGGAGGAGGGGCATGCCGAGAGATTATATTAAAAGCTAGAATAATTATATCTTCTAGTTGGATTTTTTTTTTTATTAGACAGAAAAGAAAAGACCGATAAATAGTTGTATCAAAGCAGAAAAAAACAACAACATACGAGCACGAGGAATGAGAGGGGAAAAATAAGGGTAAATTTTTGGAAAAGGGAAATCGGAAGTGTAAGTTGATGAAGGACAAAAAGAACGAGGGAAATAAAGAAACTAGCGAATGAGAACAGCATACAGAGGGAGAGAAATAAAAGTGAATAAAAAAACACGAACAATGTTAGGAGAGTTATTTTACTGTTCTACTATATAGGAAGGTTTAGTTTTACATATTGTTATGGCTTGAGTGCGTATTTTCTGTAGCATGTCACATATACAGAAACATTCCTCTATAATTTTCTCGACTCCCCCCCTCCCCCACCCGGGCCAACTAAACTCCCTGTAACTAAGCATGCAAATAGCATTTCTTTGTCCATATCGCGTCTATTTCCTTTCGTCACACCCTAACGTGACTTTAACGTAGTATCTTTCTGAGGGGCAAGGACTTTTAACTCCAAACATGACAAAGATATGCACCAGATCATGACCAGTAATGTCAAGATTATTTAACAGTAAGGTCGTATACCCACATGCTGACCAATGACTTCAGTAAAAACTCAAGAGAGTTGACCTGAAACGTTACGCCGTACTCGTGAATGCAACAACAAAGTAATAAGAAAACCATTTTGGTACATTCCTCATCTTACAACAACAACAACAAACACAGAAAAGGAGTTAATCTTGTATGACTCATCATTTGGCTAACAGTATTGTACTTGTCATACACGAAGATAATTGAACTGTCAGAATATAAACGGTATGATACAGCATGTCTGCGCTTGTAACAGTTACTAATGGCCAATTATTTCAACTATTCGTTCACAGTTAGGGTTAGCTACCGTACTCATTTGTTTGTTTAATTTCATAGCTTTACAAAGGGCTATTTTACGCTGTGCCTACCGCAGGGATTGAATCCATGATTTTAACGTTATAATCCCTCACGCTTACCGCTGAGGTGGGGTTGATAAATTGGATATATTTACGTTTTTATTTACATGTGACCAGTTATGATCTAGTTTTAAAGAAAAACTTATATTCTATCTTACTGAGTGGCCATTTTATATGAGGTGTAAATAGCAGATAATATACATAGTGATAAATCAAAACCGACTTCCTGATCACAGGAAGCTTTGAGAAAAGGAAGTCGTTTTGGAAGAAAGTTTCTCAGTTTTTAGGATCCATTCAATGTGAAATCCACAATGCTGAAGGAAAACCAATTTATACGTCCTTACTGGAAGTAGAATGTATTAATATTAATACACAATAACTTCTTATATCAGAAACAACGCTCAGCAACCTTCCATCAGCAACATAACTCAACAACTAACTTTTCTTGACAAGACTGAATGACTTTTGACTAGGGTTGGCACTCAATAACTTTTAATTAGAGTCATTAACCTCAAAACGATAGCTGGAACGTTTAAAACTGCTGGAATTTTAGTAACTAATCAGTTTATTTTTTATTCATTAAGCCTTTTGCGTGTATATTATAGTTTCTACAACTGTCATCAGGTGACGCCATAATGAGAGAATATTTGTAATGAAAGTGTTCAGAAGTGATAAAAGTTCGTTTCAGTAAAATTTTGTTCACAGTCTGATAACCGAATGTTATCACTATCTTGGACGTTGTAGAAGCAACGGTAAGACACAAAAAATTGGAAAAATATTTCCCTCTTCTTCTCATATGCTAATTCTACGGGGATTAGAACCCCACATCATTTTTTTTCTCTAAGTTTATTAAATTACTATCATGGGCGTTATTATTCTCTTATCCATACATTAAGGTAATTCTGTGTCACATGATTGGTTTATAAAATAATTCTATATCTCATGATTGGCTTATAAAATAATTCTGTATCATATGATTGGTTTATAAAATAATTCTATATCTCATGATTGGCTTATAAAATAATTCTGTATCATATGATTGGTTTATAAAATAATTCTATATCTCATGATTGGCTTATAAAATAATTCTATATCATATGATTGGTTTATAAAATAATTCTATATCTCATCATTTGTTTATAAAATAATCCTGTATCATATGACTGGTTTATAAAATAATTCTATATCATGATTTGTTTATAAAATAATTCTGTATCACATGATTTGTTTGTAAAATAATTCTTTATCTCATGATTGGTTTATAAAATAATTCTGTGTCTCATGATTGGTTTATAAAATAATTCTGCATCTCGTGACTGGCTTATCAAAATCACCCAAAAGTTGGTTCTTCCAAATTATACAGTTAAGGCACTTTTCTGTACTTCGACCATATGCCTGTTATTTCTTCATCTGCGTTTATTAGACACTGAGATCACCGATGAGCTAGAGGGCGTAATAACTCTTAAATTTTTGCTTCACTCCCTGCAGTAGACACAGTGAATGTAGTTTATTGTGCAGCTTTTTGGACGCTATAACCACAGTAATTACTTTTTTTTTATTATGAACTTTTTTTGGTTGTTTTCCACAAGTGGTATAGCGTAGACAGGACTCGAATATATTTTTAGGTGTGTGAGGGTGGGGGGAGTCTAATTTTAATATGTTTTGCTTCCAACTCTATTCATAAGAACTGCGAAGAATCTCGACACCCCCTCCCCCTTCCACAGAATTGCAAAACAACGCAACAGCTGGGAAGGGGCGTTTTAAGTAGGGGGCTGAAACCCCCCTTTTTTCTGCCCGACGTTTATGGTTGAATGTTGGATTTTCTTATACGTCATAAAATTGAGTAAATTAGTTTGAATAAAAACAGACTTCTGGCGTTGATATTCTGCAGTAAACCTTGCGTGACACAGAAAAAAAAAACAACAACAACAGAAAAAATCACCTTTATAAACTTAACTTTTTGATGTTAAATATTTAGGGTATTTTTGATTCTGGACTCCGTAACAAACACGGGAATAAATATACTGAAACGGATAACAGTATTATCACAAATATTGGTAATCGTGACCTGAAAACATTAAATGGCGTTAGGGGTCGAAGGCTACTATACTTTGAAAAGCGATGAGAAGAAAGGGATATTGAAGGGGGGGGTGAGTGAGAAGGGAGATAAAAATTGCACTAGAAGCTGCCGGAAATTATTGTCTTGTTCTTTGAGTACCCAATCATCTCACGTGGGAAAAGACACCGGAACTACATTGTTAGAACATGTTATACATATGCATACACAGCCAGTTAACGTCTTGGTTTATTGCTATGTAAGACTTCTAACAATGATAATAAACATTAACAATATATATAAATACGCATAAAGCACACACACGCTCGTGTAACAGTTTCACAAGTTACTGTAAATGGTGAGACAGCCAAATGTATCGCTATTCTGGTTTATATTACGCCTTTTATTCGGTTGTATTAACTTTGAAAATATTAAACTATCAAATAAAAACAGTAATGTATAAAGAAGTCCAGAAAGGTGCCAATACGAAACGCTTCGGAATCCACCCAAGGATATCTTGGTGAAGGGTGTTAACTTGTTAAATCCCTTCTTTATTGAATGCTAAACAACGTGAAAGCATTGTTAACAGCGTTCAATATAGGGAGGAATACTTTATTCGGTAATAATGTACCTCCCTAAAGCGCTTCAACAAAACCTAGGGAGAACTTGTTGCCCTGAACATTATCTCGTGACGTAGAGTCGTAGACAATGCCGTTTGTTTGAAACTCCAGTCTAGTTCAAAGTTCCTGGAAAATACATTTATTTCAACTCTTATAAACTGGCGGTTGGTGGTTTTGCTCTTTTATTGTGGGTGTTTCGTTCTATTATCAACGAACGCACTTTTTTTTTATCTTTCACCTACGTCATGAAACTTGTGGGAGTGGTCTATCATCTGCTTACGCCCGCTCAGCCCCTCTCTGCTATAAACGTATGTGGTTTACACCTATGACTGAAGTAAAAACCATACTGTATCCGTGATGCGTGTGTGGTCATGTTTCATATCTGTGCTATCTAATTAACCGTGTCCTTACTCTTAGTCTCTCACTCTGAACTTGATAGCCAATGACGCATAACAAACAGATATTAACCTACTTACCGAATCCAATTAGTTTATGAATGACAGAAACTAATGTGGAGTTTAAACGGTATAACAAAGTACGAGGTGGCTGAAAAAAAAGATATAACCATAAAAACTACCCCCAATCCTTTTAAGTTGGGCAGTGTGTTAGGTAGGAAGTCCTTTCTTAATTTATTCTATTTTTCACAACTGTTGTATGTTTTAAATTACAGAATTTTCAGTTCTTTCTAAGTGTTTTACAGCAGTGTCTGCTTATATTACCTTATTTACTATTTTGCTATCTAATACAGAATCCGAAGTATAGGTCCTTTTTGGTTATTGTAACTTTAAGGTTTTATTCTGCCATTACAAAAAAAAAGTCAACCTAATAGGTGAGATATGGTTGGTTGTTGTTCATTACAAAGATATATAATGGGCTATCTGTGTTGTGCCCATCACGGGAATCAAAACTCGGTTTTGAGTGTTATAAGCCTTCAGACTTACCGCTGAGCCACTGCGGTCTAGATGAGATTTTGTTGGGATTACGGCCGAAAATATCGATAACAGCGAAAGTAGCCAACTGATAATTCAGTGAAACTTAATCATTCTAAGATTTTTTAAAGCCATTCTATACTTCTAGTTAGTTTAGTATATTAACTTAGATACAGGTTTAATTTCTATTTCTGATCTGCTTTGATCAGAAGTTATTTATAAGTAACTAGCAGAGACCCGCAAAACATTTCCGGCCAAATTAGTATCTTTATCGTAACAGTACTTCTTTAAATATAACATTTCTAGCACAATACAGACGACTT
>NW_013667084.1:277728-278338 GCF_000517525.1 Limulus polyphemus
CGGTGAATAAACGGTAAATCTCTGTCATTTGTAAAAATAAAAGTTATGTATAGGACTAATGTCAAATATACATGTACTATTTTAAACACAATTACATTGTTAAGAACCGAGAGAAAAAAAAAACGATACAATCAAATCGGTCCAGACAGTTCAATGTTTTTATTCTACTCCACTAATCTGTCAGGCGTTTTTAATTTTTACTTTTAACACATTCACGCCAGATGGCGCTCATAATAATCGTCTTAATAACTAAGCATAATACTTATCAGCTAGATAAAATAAAACTCATACAAGTAAGAACATTTCACACCACATTTATCTGCAAGCACTAAGTTTAAGAATTCTAAAAGTGTAGAATACAAAAGTTGATCGCAAGGTAGGGTAACTAAAATATAGTGAAACCAAAACAACATCTTATTGTTTTAATATGACTAACTCCTCAGCTAAAGCGATGTTAATTTACAGGTGATAATTAATTATAAAATGTGAGATTTACTTGGATCCCTTCCTCATTGCTCCCTTTTTGAACGAAAAAATATTTTGCTAACAATTAAGTAAAACCATTATGCACCTTCTTTGTTTGTTAAGTTACACATGCTATGAACAGCAC
>NW_013667084.1:279290-286683 GCF_000517525.1 Limulus polyphemus
ACGACCTAAGGTCAAACCTTTTTTAAAAACTGTGATAAGTTTTTAATATTATGTTGTACAAAATGCTTATTAAAGTATGTTTACATTCCCCTTTTGTTGTTACTTTTTGTTTCATATAGCAATTGTAGTGGCTTGATCACTGAGCTTTGCAGCTCTCTGCCGCAGGCAGACCGTTTGTCGTCGAGTGAATAATGCGCATGCGTGTTTTTTCATTGGGGAAACATTCTAACTACGCATGCTTATGCAGCTGGTTCTCGGTCAGAAACAAGCAGAATAATAGTATAGATTGTAACTTGATTGTGTATTTTTACCAATAAGCTTGAAACCTATCCAAACAGTTTTTATAAAAATAATGTGTCTAGATTTCTTTATACTTCATACCATGAATGCCACTTCATTTGTTTTGAATTTCGTGCAAAGCTACACAAGGGCTATCTGCGCTAGCCGTCCCTAATTTAGCAGTGTAAGGCTAGAGTAAAGGCCGCTAGTCATCACCACCCACTGCCAACTCTTGGGCTATTCTTTAACAACGAATAATGGGATTGACCGTCACATTATAACGCCCCCACAGCTGAAAGGGCGAGCATGTTTGGTGGGACGGGGATTCGAACCCGCGATCCCCAGATTGCGAGTCGAACCCCCTAACCACATGGCCATGCCGGGCCCTTGGATGCTACTTCACAAAAGGCCTTGTGCAATTTAGCCTACTTCTGTTTCTTTTCTTAGAATACAATAAAACAATCGTTTAAAATCTCAAGCAGCAGATCAAGGTCCTTGATGCACAATACTTATTTGAGTTTAAATCAAATATATATAACTAGAATGCAACGATTCATATTTACACAATTAAAAATTTAATAATGCCTTCAACGGTTTTCTCTTAAAAACTTTAACTCAAGTGAAACTACTGACGGCTTTATTAAACTTTCAGTTATGTAACTATGAATCGTTTTGCGTTTTAATTATCTATTTGATTTGAAACATACACAAGTACCGATCATTTATACTTATCTGAGTGTTTATTTTCCGTTTACAACTGTGAATATAAATATATATATGCATTTAAGTTTATTCAACGCATTGAAAGAGGCCGTATTTTTTAACCAGCCACACGACGTTATTATTATTATTTAATCACGTGATACTGGTTCTCCCTCCCTTTTTTTCTTCTTCTCCTCAGCTTCAAAATGTTTGGACGTTTGTAAATATATGATGTAACAAAACTGCTGGCTGTTATAAGAGACTGGGGGTCCTACTGTGTGGAAGGTTTGGATACAGTCAAGTGTCAGTTCCAGTTACGAACCTACAAAAGACGGGGTCATGGGAAAAGGTGGCCCCAAGTTTCGTATCAACGAGTTTAAGACTGGCGGAACAGATTCTTTCATTAGTCCGCTCTGACATCGGCTCTCGTTGTCTCTCTCTCTCTATATATATATATATATCTAGTCTGATACTTTGACAGAAGACAGCTTTCCTATTCAAATTTTATGTAAATAATACAAATAATAGACCTTTAAATTAATGTGTTGGATATGATACCAATCTCTGTTTAGTTTGTATTCATTTCATCGTGAGTAATACGATATAGCAGCGAATTTTTTTTCTTTAGTGATCTTAATCTTTTGAGTTAACATTAAAAAAATAGGCAACATTCCGTAAAAGTAACTAAGTACACGTTTACTTTGCTCGTTCTTTGTTCGACGCACCTCAAATGGTGAACACGGTACATATTTATATACGTATGGAGAATTATTTATTTTCGATATTTATCTTTATATTAACGTTTGGAATGTTCTACACATACCTTAGTTAACGACGTTCGTTTTGGTTTTTGTCAAGTTCAGTCGGACCCGCGACACCGGTGTCCTTGGATCGCTTACTGTACGCGTGCATTCTTGATCCATAGGTGCTGCTGGAAGATAGGGTGGGATTTTTCTCACAGGAAATTTCCTGCATAACGCCTGGCATGCGTGAAGAGCTGTTATAAATAACTGTACCTAAGAGATTGTTAATTACGGTACAGTTGGCAGACGTCATCATCAAGTCACGTGTAATTAGTCAGTCCGGTGAACCAAAGGTTTCAGTCAGATGTTCAGAGTATAAAACTAATAAGGCATTCACTCGTAAACATTAGATTTACATTCTTTGTTTTAGCAACCTTGAAAATGTATGCGTTGCATCTTGTAATTTAGCTTACCATGATATAGGCCCTCGAAACTAATATATTCGTTTTCCGATTTCTTCGTCCGTAAGCAGAAGATTTGACTATTGTTATTGTGTTATTTGTTAGTGATAAACTAGAAGGAAGGCGGCTATTCAACACCACCCACCGCCAACTGTTGGGCTACTCTTTTACCAACGAATAGTGGAATTGACTATCACATTATTAAGCCTCCATGGCTGAAAAGGCGAGCATGTTCGATGACGGGGATTCGAACCCGCGACTCGAGCGCCCCCTAACAACTGGGCCATATCTTGAAATACAAGTTATAGTATGAAATAAGTAAAATTTAATGAATGCTAGATTGTATACCAATGGTACAACTGTTCTGATAAATATTGAAATAAAATTAAATATACTTGGCTTCGTCTCTAATAACGAAAGGCAGAGAGAAAGTTTAGGAACAGTGGTCTTAACTTTGGTTTTAAGATTGGGTAACTACTGACCCAAGTTAGTTGCGATGTGACAGCCAGTTATTAATACCTCTTGACCAGAACACCACGGGAGAGCAGTAGGGGCCAGCGCCCCCTAGTTTTATTCTTAACAAACCTCTAATTCACATTACAAACTGTATAGATTTCCTGTGCTTTTTTTTTCTTCTAACATTTTGATGAACTTTGAGTTTTCCCCAGTGGCACAGCGGTAAGTCACCGAGCTTTATAAAGCTAAGAATTCGTGGTTCGATACCCGCGGTGGGCACAGCACCGATAGCCCAATGCGTCGCGCTTAACAAGACAAAATACAACGAACGCGTCTACTTTAATATTTTGCCAGATATATATAACGTAGTTGAACTTCGCAACACCAAAAATGTCAGTCATGAGTAATCGTACCTCTTGGTAGGGTTCCTTTTCACGATAAAAACGTTTGAACGTTCAGTAAATTGGGGTGATGCTTGTGTGACAAGCATATAAATGTATATTTATATATATATTGTGTAGCTCATAACATTCATATAGAGATTTAGTGTTTGACCTTGAACTCTTTCATAGCAAGCTCCCCGACCTGGAAACGCCCCTTCTTTGGTCCCGAAAGCAAGTTATCTCTATAGACAGGCCTCAAAATGAACCCAGTAATGAATATAACTTTAAATACACAGTTTTTACTAGGAGTACACAAGGTCATTAAATAAGAACTTATAATAATTTGATTGCAATGGTTCATCATTGTTAGGCCATGATGTTAGGCCTCGTTGTTAGGCCATAGCGATAATACTATGTAACTATGACGGGAACAATCCTTTTATTAATGTCAAGCGACAAATAAAGACAGATGTTTCAGGTTGTACATGTAGTTTAGTCTATTCGGTTCAACGGAATCTTCGAATTCTCGATTATTTACCAATTTCTAGCATCTACCATTGTAAATAGAACGCAACTGACGACCGATTTGAGAAGTTTGCTTTATAACACCATTAAGTTGTAACTGTTTTAACAGGTAGGCCGAGCGTGGCCCACTAGTCAGCGTTCTCAACTACGAATCTGCGTGTCCATTTCTCGCATCCTCTTACCACCACAAATAATAGTAATCGCGCCCTGCACTTTGGAGCCGTTTGTGCGTTATAAAAGTGATGGTTAAATCTCGCTATTTAGTCAGACAAAAGGTTCCGAAGAGATGGCGGTGGGTCCTGTTGATTAGCTCCTTTCCTCCTAGACAATCAGCTCAAAATTAGGAACAGCTAGAGTAGATAGCTCTTGGTTAGTTTTAGAATATTCGAAACAAACAAATATTTTAACAAGTATTCGAGTCATGAAATCTAAAGTTTTACTCGAAAAAAAAATGTGGTAGAAACATTTTTTTTTGTCATATTGGTTAGGGCAGTCGACTCGCAATCTGCGGGTCGCGGGTTCGAATCCCCGTCACACCAAAAATGTTCGCCCTTTTAGCCGTGGGAGCGTTATAACGTGACGGCCAATCCCACTATTTATTGGTAAAAGAGTAGCCTAAGAGTTTGCGGTGGGTGGTGATGATTAGCTGCCTTCCCTCTAGTCTTACACTGCTAAATTAGGGACGGCTAGCGCAGATAGCCCTCGTGTAGCGAAATTCATAACAAGCAAACAAACAATCATATTGGTTCAACTATTCTTTTTGGGAAGAAGGTATAAGAAAAATAACCCGGGGTCTGACATGGCCTTGTGGTTAAGGTGTTCGACTCACCCTTTCAACGGTACGGGCTTTATAATGTGACGGTCAATCCACTATTCGTTTGCAAAGAGTAAGTAGCCCAAAAATTGGCGGTAAGTGGTGTTGAGTAGCTTTGCGCGAAATTCAACAAAAATCAAACAAGAACAATAACACTCTAAGGTCAAGATTGCACCTGACCCACCCAGGTCCGCAATAACATTCTAAAGTCAAGATTGCACCTGACCCACCTAGGTCCACGATAACACTCTAAGGTCAAGATTGCACCTGAACCACCCAGGTCCGCGATAACACTCTAAGGTCAAGATTGCACCTGACCCACCCAAGTCCGCAATAACACTCTAAGGTCAAGATTGCACCTGACCCACCCAAGTCCGCAATAACACTCTAAGGTCAAGATTGCACCTGACCCACCCAGGTCCGCAATAACACTCTAAGTTCAAGATTGCACCTGACCACTGCTGAATACCACGACAACATCCTTACGTGGAGTAATTTAAATTTAGTAATGTCAGGAACTCCACCACTGTTGAATACCACGACAACATTCTTACCTGGAGTAATTTAAAGTTAGTAATGTCAGGAACTCCACCACTGTTGAATACCACGACAACATCCTTACGTGGAGTAATTTAAATTTAGTAATGTTAGGAACTCCACCACTGTTGAAGACCACGACAACATCCTTACCTGGAGTAATTTAAAGTTAGTAATGTCAGGAACTCCACCACTGTTGAAGACCACGACAACATCCTTACGTGGAGTAAGTTAGTAATGTCAGGAACTCCACCACTGTTGAATACCACGACAACATCCTTACCTGGAGTAATTTAAAGTTAGTAATGTCAGGAACTCCACCACTGTTGAGTACCACGACAACATCCTTACCTGGAGTAATTTAAAGTTAGTAATGTCAGGAACTCCACCACTGTTGAGTACCACGACAACATCCTTACCTGGAGTAATTTAAAGTTAGTAATGTCAGGAACTCCACCACTGCTGAATACCACGACAACATCCTTACCTGGAGTAATTTGAAGTTAGTAATGTCAGGAACTAGTCTGTTTCCTGTTTTATTGTTGTACACGAGTGGAACTTTTTACACCTATATTTCTACAGTTTTGTGCTGTTCATTCGTTAGTTATACAGTAATTTCCAGATTATTCCAGTAAAATCGTTCTGGGTTTTGGGACTATGATAAGCTCGTGCGCATATGACAGCTAAGATCCGTCAGCACGTGGGTACCATTGAGCATATTATCCCTGTGTATTCAAGGACACTTATAAGTATGAACATTAAGGATAGTGTACTCGTGTTTCGAGATTATCAGCTAATACAAAAAATACTTTATTTTTGACTGATTAATTGATAGGTCAACAGCAACGACATTTGACTTTTAATTATTTGGAGTGGGAACAAATTCTTACGAAGGTTGGGGGTGGGGGCTTAACGGTGCCTTTTGAAGCTTTTGAAGTGGGGGTTTCTAAAGTGAAATTGTAAAGATATGTGGCATGGCTCTGGATTGTACCGCAGTTTTGTAGCATACGCGGGGACAGCTTGAAACTGTTACTTTACTGTCAAGAGGGGAGCAGTAGGCCCCCCTGATTCCCCACAGTTGGCGTCCTCGTCGATCATTAATGATAAAAACAAGTATTAATGTTAAGGAAGTTATTCAACAACATTTCCAGAGATTGTAAGAGAATAAATGTATTCATCTTTGTGACACGCCTCAAGCAACTAAAACCAAAACCGAATGTTCTATCAGGTGGTGTGTTAGCCTGGAAGTTTAGTGCGAATAGAGCTACGAATGTAGAATAAACTTTTCTGTATATAGTAGGTATTAGGGCGATATATCTTAAAATGTCCATATTAGGTCATGATGATTTATTATGCTGTGTGGAGGGCACTAGAAGCATTGACATGAATAATGTATTGAAACTTCTAAAAGCTGACAAACCACGCACTATAAGGGTGTTTGTAGGGTTTCATTAAAGGGCAGCGTTGCCCATCTAAACCTACAGAACACACCCTTACGGCATCACGTTTTTGTAAGCTTTAACCCTTAACCCTTTTAGTACTTAGCACCGAGTTTCTGACCATTTCGCACTTTAGATGTTATTAAACAACAACGAATCATTATGTCCGAACATTAGATTCGTGCTACATTCTACCAAATCAGCTGTCAGGCTGGTGCAGGGCCGACGCGACCTGGTGAACAGCACGTGCATTTGCACAGTTTGGCTTGTTTTGAATTTCGCGCAAAGCTACGCGAGGGCTGTCTGCGCTAGCCATCCCTAATTTAATAGTGAAAGACTAGAGTGAAGACAGCTAGTTATCACCACCCACCGCCAACTCTTGGGCTACTCTTTTATCAACGAATATTGGGATTGACCGTCACATTATAACGCCCCCACGGCTGAAAGGACGAGCATGTTTGGTGGGACGGGGATTCGAACCCGCGACCCTCAGATTGCGAGTCAAGCGCCCTAACCCCCTGGCCGTGCCGGGCCCGCATTTGGACAGGGTAGCAGGTTCTTGGAGATGACAAAAACGAATGTCATAATATTGGTTCTGGTCACCAGCTTTTTCCTGGCCGAACGAAAAATTTCCTGTCAGACAGAATCGTATTCTTCGATAAAACATACAGTTAAACCATAACACTGATGCCGTCTACAGGGGTGGGCGGCACAGTCAACGTTTACATTGGGCGGGAAAACACGTCGTGCAGGCCGTGTCTCATGCTATGTTCTATAGAATCAGCTGTTAGGTTCATGCTATATATTATACAGAATCAGCTGTTAGGTTCATGCTATATATTATACAGAATCACCTGTTAGGTTCATGCTATATTTTGTACAGAATTAGCTGTTAGGTTCATGCTATATATTATACAGAATCAGCTGTTAGGTTCATGCTATATTTTGTACAGAATTAGCTGTTAGGTTCATGCTATATATTATACAGGATTAGCTGTTAGGTTCATGCTATAATATACAGAATCAACTGTTAGGTTCATGCTATAATATACAG
>NW_013667085.1:0-2858 GCF_000517525.1 Limulus polyphemus
CGGAAAGCTGTCGGGGGGCCCCCTGGCATCCATATCGGGAGGGCATCCAACGCGAAGAGTCGAATCGAATAGTAGAACCCTTTCCGCCCTTCCCCAAGGTCTTGGGTACTAGGCCCCGAGCATCATAGAACCTCTGTACGCCACTGGCTGGGGCTATATATTACTTAGTTGTTGATGTAGGTAATGTAAGTGTGGCATTACATTACTCTTTATGTGGTCATTCTTCTATCTGGACATGTTTAGGAAGTTTTCTTTCTACCCAGCAGCCAACCTTATTTCTAACAAGTATATGTTGTCCAGTATGACATCAAACAAAAACTGCTAATGAATAGAAAAAAAAGTTTTTTTTGTATGTTTATTTGTCTGCCTTTGCTTTTTATATTCATTATAATTCTCTGCATATCATTATTGAAACCTGAAATTTGTGGATATTTGTAGTTACCTCATGGATATCATTGTACCTGAAAGCCACAGACTAATTATGAAGTTACATTTTAGTGCTATGACGAAAATAATTTGTTTATTGCTTAGTTTATTTTGAATGTACTTTTTTCATTTGACTCTTTTGTGCTGTAATATTCAAAAATCACGATGGGTATGAAAGGGCACTTACAGAGAGGAGAAAGAAGCTATGGGTGAAGTGGAGACACAATTTAAGAATGTGATAAGGACTAGATCAAACAATCTCAGAGCAAGATCTTTTGACAGCCATGGTGAGAACTATGTTGGTGGGTTCTTCTCTGGGTTCAAGAAGTTGTTGACAACTGTGATATTTTCAGGTTAGACTCATTTTCCAAAAGAGTATTAGGTATCTCTCTTGCTTTATAATAGGGGGTAAAGTACGAAATAAATCTGAATTTAATTAAATTAACTGAGTTCTAACAAATAAATATACAGATTAGACACGATGTTTTAAGAAAAATGAAACAATCTTTATTTATGTCAAAGACAAAAAACACATTGTGTGTACTTGCATTAGGAGACTGGAAAGTTGCCTTCTACTGGACTTGCAAATTAATAAACTGATGTTATTATGCATCATGTTACTAGAATCTTCTAAGTTTTCTCATTGGTTTAATTGAGTATTATTGCATCATAATATCTCGTAGTGTTTGGAACGTTCTAGGTCTTTGTCAGGCTACAAATACGCGTCCAAAATGTAATTAGATAGATAGATCTAGACTGCGTGATTGTGAGTTTAGCCATAAAGAGTATAGTGACGATTTTTAATGTGAAATTATCACAGACTATATTGTAATAACAAAGTAGATAAGAATAACTCGTCTTGTCAGTTGGATTCTAAGGTAATTGATCCAGTTTGTGTGTACTTTGACATAAAAAACGTTTATTTAAAGCTCTGGATACAACTATGGTAACCAACAATTATAGTGATGATTTTAAAGTTAAATTTTCCCAGACTGTATTACAACAAAATATCAGGAAGAATACACAGGCCTGTGATGGGTTTATTGTCTGGAAATTTTAAGATGTTCTACAGTAATTCATGTACACTGAATCTGTAAATGATATCCATTTTTTCTCCATCACGTTACAGATTTTTCACAAAACGTCTTGTGTACTTTTACATAAGTGAATCATTTTCATTGAAATCGGGTCTCATTTTTTTATGTTTAAAATGTTGACAACCATTGGCTATAAATTTCTCTAGACCAATCGCGACGTGAGAGTCTTGTCGATCCTTTTAGAACCCATGAGAAACACACCGCTAGTATAGAAACGATCAACAGGCTGCATGACGTGTCATTTCTGGATAGTATTTGTTGGTGCATTCACTTTGACATTCTTTCTTTTTTTCAATATTATTTATTCATTGCTATGGCGCCCTCCAGTGGCACAGCGGTATGTCTGCGGACTTACAACGCTAGAAATCGGGTTTTGATACACGTGGTGGGTAGAGCACAGATAGCCCATTGTGTAGCTTTGTGCTTAATTCCAAACTAACAAACAAATATTGCTTTGGCAACAAGAGGTTGTGTAAATGACCCAAACATATTCTGTTATATTTGTGGTAGATTTAATCTAAGTAAGAGTTTTTTCTTCTTCCCGATTTGTACAAAATCCTTATGTGATAGAAAAAAAATGAATATTATTTTCGAAATCTACGTAGCTGAATCATGGAAAATCCGTTATTAAAACCAAAACAACTGTTGTGAAGTTGAAATTCACAAGTCTGTGTAATTCATTTTGTAAAATTGTTCTCAAGTAACTGAACCAGCCTGTGTGGAAACTGATGAAAAAGAGACAATTATTTAAAGCTCTGGATACAGCAATGTAACAAACATTTGTATATACATTTGGCTTGTTTTAATATAATATTTTAAAACAAGCGGACTGTGTATTGTTTGTTTTTTGTTGAAATGTATTGCTAACAAGTCACAGACACCTACTGTAAAGAATCCGGCCCATACATAAAAACCTGACAACAACAAAGGAATAAAGGCAACTAAAATAAAGTCAATTTAATGATTTTATGCAGAAATTACACAGACTCTGAATAAACACAAAAGTTTTAAAATTTCTACATTAAATAAGAAGGTGGAGAATACTTGGCATGCCTTCATACCACACAGCTAGTGGTTAGAAATAAAGGGTGGCAGAGAAAAGTCATTATGGTGTCAGCAGCATGAGTCCTGAGACTTACTATGATTGTCTCTTCTGCGGATGAAGTCCAGGTTTTGGGGTCGGAGGTGGTCTTTGTCTAGGACTAAGCCATTGTTTTTGGCGTTTAATATTCGCATAGAGAATTCATTTTTCATCACCACTGACAATTCTGTCTAAAAATGGTTCACGCGCATTACGCGCCAGAAGAGACGAAGCAACATTCACATGTTGGAAAC
>NW_013667085.1:3858-5095 GCF_000517525.1 Limulus polyphemus
AGGTGATACGTCTTCAGCAGCGTCATTTGTTCCGCTGTTCACTTCATCCCAACTGAAATGTACTGGACCATGATAACGCCAAAGCCTGTTGGCATGCACCACCTTTGGCTTACCTCGCCGGCTACATTTTATCCGGAAAGTCACGTCTGAGAGACAATCCACTATGTCATATGGGCCTTCCCATATAGATGACAACTTAGGAGACTTTTCTTTGGTCTTCCTGGGTTTATACAACCACACCTTGTCTCCTGGTACAAAGCTGACTCCAGTAGATCTCTTATCATAAGATAACTTCATCGAATCAGCAGACGTTTTCAAGTTTGAATGCACTTGATGGTGAATATCATCCATCCTTTCAGATAACACTTTCACGAACTCTGACACATTTTCAGGCAACTCTTCGTAAGGTGGGCATCCTGTTAACAGATCCAATGGCAACCGAAGTTCCCGACCAAACATCAAATTTGCTGGAGTGTATCCAGTGGTTTCATGCTCTTCTGTCCTATAGGCCATCAATAGTGGAGGGAGTAAGACATCCCAGTCATCTTGGCGGCTATTACAAAACTTTGCCAATTCCTATCCCAGTGTCCAATTGTGCTTTTCTACCATCCAATCGGACTGTGGGTGAAGTGGTGTTGTCCTGGTCTTTCGGATGCCAAAAAACTTGCAGCATTCTTGGAACATAGCTGATTCGAAGTTAAGGCCTTGATCTGAATGCAATTCATATGGCATACCAAATCTGAAGAAGAAATCACTAATAGCCGAAGCTACATTTGTAGCTTCCTGATTTGGTATTGCATATGCCTCAGGCCACTTGGTGAAGTAATCCATCACCACACAAATGTACTTGTTTCCAGCAAGATTTTGGGGCAGAGGACCAGCAATGTCAACGGCTACTCTTTCCATTGGTGTGCCAACTTGATATAACTTCATTGGAGCACGTCCTTTATGCTTGGGTCTCCTTTTAGCACAACATGTACTGCATGTTTTGCACCATTCTTCCACATCTTGTCTCAAACCTATCCAGTAAAATCTTTGTCGTAGGTGACTCAATGTCTTCTTAACTCCGAGATGTTCTCCTATTAAAGTAACATGGGATTGACGCAGCACCACTTCCTGTAACTTTCTCGGTATAACCGTTTGCCAGGTCATCACTTTCCCATCTGCAGTTTCCCATCTCCAAAGAAGAATACCTTCTTCAAGCTTCAACTGGTCCCATTGTAGCCCAATAGTTCTT
>NW_013667085.1:5888-6769 GCF_000517525.1 Limulus polyphemus
GGTACTCCTTCGTGATGTAACACCTTGATGCTCACAACGGTGTGCTGAGACACAGAATCTATGACAAAGTTGCACCTTTGACCATCCAGCTTTCCTGTCACGTAGACACTATGTGTGCTTGCCATTTTACACTTAGCTGTTGGGACCTTCATGATGGGGGTTGGTGAGTGTCCCTCAACACCAACCACTACTGGTCTCCTTGAGGCTGACTTATTGGTAATATTCTTCTTACACTGGCTCCTCATATGTCCTTGCTATCCACAGTTCCAACAACCTTTCTGGGCAGCAGCCTTTCCTGCCATGGCATCTTCCCTTTGTTGAAGTTTCCAGCATTGAGCTTTCTTGTGCCTAGGTTTGATACAGTGCCAGCAAAGTCTCTCAAACCTTTCTGAAAGTTGACCTTTTCTAGCCTTGAATTCTGATGACTGTACCAACCTTGGTACCTCTGTGCTGGACTTAACGTAAGATTCGAATTCAAGAGCTCTGGCCATTGCATCCTGCATAGTAGAGGGGTGCTTGCTTCACTTGTATTTTCAGTTGTAGATTGTCCAAGGCGTCTACAAACTAATCCCTCAGCAACAACTTGAGGAGCTCGGGTGGTGCAGTTGGGTAGGCCTTGTGTGCCATACTTTCAAAGTCCTGTGCCAGCTCTTGCAGGTTCTCCTCTTTAGCACGGACTCTCGTACTAAACCTAGCCCTGTAGACTTCAGACTGATTTCGGGTTCCATACCTGAGTTCTAGAACCGCTACTAGTGCTCTATAGTTGTGCCTGTTATTTGCTGACAACTGTCCAAGTATTTCCAGTGGTTGTCCTTTCAAGCTTGTTGCCAGGTACACTGCTTTCTGCACCTCTGTCCATCCATTCATCTCTGCCAGTAGCT
>NW_013667085.1:7769-19823 GCF_000517525.1 Limulus polyphemus
GAATATGACGTGTTACTAGCGTCACGCGACCCCCCGCTGTCGTAACAATACTATTTAAAAATAAATGGAGTGTGTGCTGTCCGTTTATTGTCAAATTTACCGCCAACAAGTCACAGACACCTACTGTAGAAGAATCCTTAGCCCACATATACATAAAACTCTGACATTTGGCGAGCCAGTCAGGATTATACAGTGGTAAACAACGGTGAAAGACAGTGGGAATAAGTAGGCCTATATATGCACAATTTTAGCAGTGGCGGAAATAGTGTAGAGATTAAAATCATGCTATAAAACCATGTCAACATATTTTGATAAGTGGATTGAAAGAGGTGAGCGTCTTGAATTAAAAGACAGTGAACTACAAGAGTTTGTTAAACAACAACAACAAAAAGAACTAGAGAGAGAAGAGCAGCAACAGAAGAGAGAGGAGGAGAGACAGAGAAGAGAGGAAGAAAGACTAAAAGAAGAAACAAGAAAAGGAGAAAGAATAAATGAGAGAAAGAAAAGACTGGAGATAGAGAGAGAGAAAGAATAAGGGCACAAATTGATAAAGAAGAAAAGGAGAGAGAAGGGGGAGAGACTGCAAATAGATAGAATAAGAGCACAAACTGAGAAAGAAGAAAAAGAGAGATAGGAGAGATTAGAAATAGAAAGAATAAGAGTACAAGTTGAGATTGTCAAGCTCACCCAACAGAAAGAAGAAGGACCCAAGAATGACAATGGGGTCAGGTCCAGACAACCCAAACTGCCCAAGTTTGATGAACAGAAAGATGACATGTATGCATTCTTGGAGAGATATGAAAGATTTGCCCAAAGTCAGAACTGGAACAAAGGTGACTGAGCAGTCTGTCTCAGCCCACTTCTCACAGGAAAACACTTACGTCAGAAGATGACATGACCTATGAAAAATTAAAAATGGCATTGCTAAAACGATATGAACTTACAGAAGAAGGCTTTCATTTAAAGTTCAGAGAGGTCAAACCTTACAAAGGAGACACTATATTTCAGTTTGTGGCACGTCGATGGCGAAACCTCACAAGATGGACTGACATAGCCAAGTGTGAAAGTAGTTTTGAGGGACTGACAGACCTACTAATACGCGAACAGTTCATGAGCATGTGCTCAACTGATGTGTCACTGTTCCTAAAGGAAAGAGCTCCAAAAGACGTAGATGAGATGATCAAGCTGGCAGAACAGTATATGGAAGCCCATGAAGGGAGTATAACTGGCAAGTCCAAGAATATCCAGTTAAAGTCGAAACCAGTGGTGGTTGACCAGGAACAGGAGTCTACCAAAGGTGTCAGAAGGTTAACAGACAAATGGGAGAAAGGGTGCTATATTTGTTACATGATAGGGCACATTGTAAAGGAGTGCAAGTTCATTACCAACAAGCAACAGCAGAAATCTCAACATAAAGCAGCGACTGGAGCTACTTACAAAGATAGTGTTGGTAAGAAATAAGAAAAGAGTGAATGTCACCATGGATGATGCTGCCAGAAGAAACAGAATCAAGAAAACATGTCAGATTCACAACAGGAAGGAATATGCCAATATGTGAAGGCTATGTTGAGGACAAGAAGGTGAAGGTTCTGTAGACACTAGATGCAGTAGTGCATCAGTGAGAACCAGTCTAGTAACTGATAACCAGATGACAGGCAAGGTACACCTGTGTGTGTTAACTGATGGGAACATGAGAAAGTTTTCCATAGCAAAAATAAAGGTAGATATTCCATATTATGTAGGAGACCTTGAAGCCATGAGTATCAATGCACCAATATATGACATTTTGATTGGAACATACTAGGTAGTAGGAATTTGGAAGAACTAGACCGAACAACAAACTCACCTGGCAGTGGAAAGGACCTTTTGCAGTGCAGGAAGTGGTCAACAGAATGCATTATAACGTGCGTGTTGATGGGAAGACCAAGGCATACAATGCCAATCTGTTGAAGAGGTACTTTGAGGTACAACTGTGGTAACTCACGGGTAGCATAAGTGAATTATTCATTGATACTATTGTGATAAGAGTAGAGAAAAATAGTTCATCTTGTCAATTGGATTCTAAAGTAATTGATTCAGCCTAAGTGGACTTTTGATAAGAAAATATAATTATTTAGAGTTTGAGTTACAACTGTGATATCCATTGTGCAAATAATTTGTGTACATAGTTTGACTTGATTTGAATCTATTATTTCAAAACAAGTGGAATATGTACTGTTCACTTATTATCGAATTTATCGTCAAAAAATCACAGACATCTACTGTAGAATATTCCTTAGCCTAAGTATACATAAAACCGTGACACTTCATTAGAGACTGGACACAACTTTCATAACAGGAATTAGAGATTCTGGGCGGAACTTTGATTGGAAGAGGACGAGAAGAAATATGTGTAAATAGGCTGACAATTTACCTCCTTCGATCTTAACCAATTGTTGAATTAGTTTTGTTCCGAGAATTACGATGAGTCCACAAAATAATCTATTTGAAGTTCCTCTAAAAGTCAAATTTTGTTCAGCTGTATTTCAATGCTTTCGTGACTGCATCTCTTTATCTATAGTTTTATTAGTTTGTAATCGCAAGGTTGTCTCAAACCACTTCTTATGACATTGCAAGGGATGTAAGTAATTAGGGGAATTGTTCAGACACACCGACTGATTGGCTGCCTCAGGGGATAGAGACTATGACGTCATAGTGCCATGCACCAGGGGCGCGTTGCTAGGCCGCCATGACAATGAAAGTTGGCCAGAGAGTGTGTTGCTTGGGACATGTCGCTAAGCCGCCATGACAGGCGATAGTAACCATGAAGTAGAACCAGAGAGTGCGTTGACAAGATTAAAATAACAGATTGTTTTACTTATAAAGCGAACTTGTAAACACGACGTTATGCAAATTAGATTAACGTATTAGTTTTAAGACTTTATTACTATAAAGTTAATTTTCTGTTGATCTATCTTCACACTCATCATACCAACGCGCCCTCTAGTACCACTTCGTGGCGCTGGTAATATATAACTTCCGCCTGTCATAGCGGCTTAGCAACATGCCCCTAACAACGTGCTCCTAGCAACATGCCCTATGACGTCTCCCCCCCCCCCCGAGGTAGCCAATCAGTGCGAGTGTCTGAAATACTCACCATCCCTTCAATCAGAGCACTCAAAAAGCAAGATTTAAGTGATTGTAAATATGAAAATATTTACAATTTTATTTATTCGTATTTTGTATCATTTTGTATTGTACTTAGTTAACGCTGTGGTTTGTTTCTGTTTTGATTTCTTCCACTTACGTCTGATTTTGTATTTTTGTAATATGCTTAAGTTTTGTTTGTGGTTTAATTTGACTCAGTTTATATTGTATTGTTCATTACTTTGAGTTGTAATCAAGTTTATTTTTGAATTATATTATGATTTTGATTCATTGTATTTTTGTTTTTATTAATGTATTTTTTAGTTCGTTAAGTTATTCTTTGATTTTATTTTGATTTCCTGATTACTGGACTTCAAGTGTTGCCCTTTTGTTTATTTGTATGGGTGTCGTGGCCTGGCCTCTTGTATGCTACCTGATGAAAATGACTATAGCATCTTAAGATTTGTATTTAACTTCCTGATTCAGCCAGAAATATTTAATGTTAAAGTTTGTGTCAAGGAAGACCCTGAGATAAAGAAGATGGAGGTTTTTTCTTAGGTGAAACCGTTATTAATTTCACACTTACCTATTATGTGCCCCCCATATGTCTGCGGACTTACAACGCTAGAAACCGGGTTTCGATACCCGTGGTGGGCAGAGCACAGATAGCTCATTGTGTAGCTTTGTGCATAACTACAAACAAACAATACCTATTACGTATATAATATGTCTTATTCAGGTATATTCTCGTAGTGTTTCTAAATGTTCATGCATACTCTGCATGTAGTTAATAATATCCGTGTTGAATGGATGTCACAATGTTGTAAACAAGAGCTAATCCTTTTAGATAGGAAAGGTTACATAGAAGCCATTTATAAATAAATCACATAATTATTTATTCAGCTTCAATTCTTTAAAAGTTTTTTATTTTTGCTTTTGGGCTGGTTAGAATTAATTTTGCAAAGGGTTCTTTAAATGTCAAATAAATTGTTATATTGTGTTGGCACAAAACTCTGACAATGTTATATTCTATAATAAATTTTATTAATGAAAATAGGAAAACAAAATCCTACAAAATATCTCTAAATAAACAGCTTAAAGGAAATACGGATATTCAAATATAAGGTTACAAATATTTCTACATTCCCAAGCTATGACAAAATTTTTATTGTGAAAGATATTACGTTAATAAAATATAAATCTTTGAAAACCTATATTGGTTTGATAAATTATAAACAATTAAGCAAACATTACCTAACTCTGGTTTCTTTAAATGCACCTACAGTGTATATGAGATTAATATACATATTGAAAATAATAATAAAAACCATTAGTTTATTAGTATACTGTATACATAGTGTACCTCAGAATGGTAAACGGAGTTACCTTGTTCTTAAAAGATAATTTTATTGGATCAGGAGGATATAGCATTTGCTGTTTGCAGGTTATTGATACGCATTATTCATTACTGAACTAAATAATTCTTATTTTTAAGATAGTATCTGTTGAGGTCATAACATATAAAATTGCGTTATGTTATCAAGCATTAATAAATATATTCCTTTAATGCAATGCAATTTTGATATTTCTTCAGAAAATGCCGCAGTACAAAATATTCCTCGATCAAAATTAAGTTTAAGATTTTGGATTTATGTATTTAATTGTTTATAAAATACTTTAAATAGAAGTATGAATAATTAAAAATAGAAATAATATTTTTGCATAAACCATGCCTAATATAAAAATTGTTTTTAGCTTAGTTAAACATAAGCATACAATGTAATACAAATATATTTTTATTTTAATAGGCTTAACAAAAACATTATTAAAGCGGATTGATAGTTATTATAAGTAATGTAATTAATTCTACGTGAAATATATATTTACATATGATATATTTAGTTGGTATTAGAGTATACATTTCAACTTTGTCGCCCACTTTACATATTACACACTCTTTAAATTTTTTTTATATACAAGCTTTGATTAATGTAATGATAAAAACCACAAAAAAAGGTATTTATATTCAAAAACAAATATATGAAAAACAAAAATATGTACAGAACTTAATTTCCTAATATAATTTTTTATATATCAATAAAAATTAATTCATGATTATTTACATTACATAGTTATACGGGGCTTTCAAAAATATCGGAGTAAAACGAAGTAACAAGAATTTTAAATCTTGAGCAATCGTTATTTTTTGAAACATTTCTTCTAACCCGAACATAATTAACAAATAATTATTTCTTAATGTAATGTTTGTTAACATTTTCATTCGAAAACAGACATGGGTAAAAAAGCCTTTAAGAAATTAACCCAAATTATCTACAGTAACTGAATTAGGTGACTAAGATTTGAATAATTATATATTACTAAAATTAAGTAACAAAAGCTTTTCATACATATATATTTATATATACATATTTAATGGAATTTCTATGAAGTTGGCATGTGTGTATTTTATAGTTTTTAAATGTTTTTTTTTATTCAGTAAATATGACTTTTAATTTATTTTGGGTCTTTGTATAAGGATATTGATAGAAAACTGTGGATTTATAAAACAGTTCCTCATGCTGCAGTATCTGAGACAATATTTTTACGAAGTAGAAAAATCCTTGGAGTTTTTGTAACCAAATATAGCATACAAACAAACTTATCTACGTTTTTGTGTATAACGAAGACATATAAATTATTACTTTTAAAATCTTGCACAACGATAATAATTGGTAAATATTAGAAATAATATGCTAGTAACAACAAATATTTTTCAAATATATATATATACACTTTGAGATTCTGGGAGATTTGAATATTAATAAAATTTTTATGACTTTCACACGATAAACACACTGTAAAGGTACGATGATTATTGTATACTTTTCTTTCATCTGCGTTACAAGAATACTTTCCTAAGTACCACTAAAGTCGGGATTTCATAAGTGTATGCATTTTCTGTTTGGTTACACTCAGGTAACTATTTCATCTAGTTTGCATAGTTAAAACTGATCCATGACATGTAAACTGATTTGATAAATTTCAAACAGCATTTTCATCTTTATCAATTTTTCCAGAGTTAACTTTGTTTGGAAAAACAAACACTTCTGAAACTACGGTTTTAGAAGCTCCTCCAAAAGTTGAATTCTGGGATCGGGTTATACTTGATCCTGTTGATAGGGAGCGAAGGTGACCCTTTCGGCATAAGAGTCGATAGTATGCCTGGCGGTAGTGACGGTTCATCATAGCATATATAAATGGATTGATGCATGATGACATCCAGGCCAGAACTGATGCCAAGACATGAATAGTGGGGTATCTGAAACATAATTACTGGTTGTAATTTTTAGTTAAATCAAAATCTGTTGTTTGCTTATTTAGCTAGGTCACTTAAAATAATGACAGAACACTTTAGTACAAGTCTTTGGATAAATTACTAACCTACTAATCATAGAAATTTGATGTTATTTTTAACTTAATTTATTTTTAAACATGTGCTGAAATATTACTTCACGGATATGTCTAAAATACGTATCACTATTATTTTTAGCAATATTCTATTGTATATTTACATTTTGTTGTTGTTTGTTAGTTGTTAGATTTATACCTTTTTTCAGCTATCTTTTGATGGACTCGCTTTATCATTACATCCCAAACAACTAAAAATTTCAAACAAGGACTTTGCTGCACTTTTCTTTATACTTGATTAATGCACAGAACCTGGAATATATTTTCATGATCACCTTGGAACAATTTAGATTTTTTTTGTTTTTTTTTTCTAAAGGTCTCATTGTTTGTTTGTTTTGAATTTCGCGCAAAGCTACACGAGGGCTATCTGCGCTAGCCGTCCCTAATTTAGCAGTGTAAGACTAGAGCTCTTGGGCTACTCTTTTACCAACGAATAGTGGGATTGACCTTGCATTATAACGCCCCCACGGCTGAAAGGGCGAGCATGTTTGGTGGGATGGGGATACGAACCCGCGACCCGCAGATTGCGAGTCGAGCGTCCTGACCACCTGGCCATGCCGGGCACAGATCTCATTGTCCAATCAGTTTGAAAAATACACTTTGATAAATTATAAAAAGCAACCCTAGCATCTAGTGTAAGAAGAAACCTAAAATCTCAAATTTCAACATCGAATGAATCTCAGTCGTCATACAATCAAATGTTAATTAGTAGCACTTTGTTCATCCTTGTACACTTACTTAAATAGTGAAAGGCAATAAGACTTGTTTGTTTGTTGAATTTCACGCAATGCTACTCGAGGGCTAATTGCGCTAACTGTCCCTAATTTTGAAGTTATAGACTAAATGTAAGACCTTTCACACGATAAACACACTGTAAAGGTGCGATGATTATTGTATACTTTTCTTTCATCTGCGTTACAAAAATACTTTCCTAAGTACCACTAAAGTCGGGATTTCATAAGTGTATGCATTTTCTGTTTGGTTATATTTGCCCCACACGGCCGAAAGGACGAGCATGTTTGTAACGGGATTCAAACTCGCGACCCACAATTAGGAGTCGAGCGCCCTAGCCACTAGGCCATGTCAGACCCAGGTACTAACGAAAGAATTAAGGCAACTAAACAATAACGGTATAAAAAGGGCAATGTAAACTTTTTCTGTTTAGCTATAACTCTGTAGGTTATAAGAAATAATATATATATATAATAGAATTGTTAAAATACGAAATAAACAAAAATTATCTTTCACTGCTGCCAAATTTATTATTATTTGATAATACGGTACCAAAAGAAAAGAAATGTAACTGAAAATAAATAAAAAATGTCATATACTGTACATTGGAAGACATGATCATGTTAATATAGAACACTATAAAGCTGTTTAATTTGGTTATCTTCACTCTTGGTAAAACCAAATTAATTTAACCCATGATGGAAAAAATCAAGCATTTTAAAATGGGTAGTTGTATTCTTTTCAAACAATTATGAGAAACTATTTCATTGAAGTTATAGTGGATTAATAAACTGATTTATACGTGATAAACAGTCTTACATGAAATGTTTTTCAACATCCGAGCAAGGAATGTCAATTTAAGCAATTTTATTTACTTTCAACTTAACAATGACAATACTCTAAGTAAAAAAAAGTTTTTGAACAGTGTTACTCTATGGTGACAAGCCCGTATTAAGGTAGTTTGAGGCCCTTACGCACTTTTTTTTTGAGCCACCTTGTATAGGGTCCACGTAAATTTGAAGTTAATTATAATTAATACATATTATGTTAATTATAGAATATGAGCAAATTATTCGAAGTAAATTAGAATAAGATGCAGCTAACTTTTGAGGATGATATATTTAATTAAATGATAATAATAATAATTATCTACCTGTAGAACATGGCAAATAAGAATGAATTAGGTACATAAACAACAATATAATTATTGTACAACATTACGGAAGCATGCCAAAACATTACCCTAAAATCGTTTTTTCCTTGCTTTGGCGCAAGCAAAATCTCTAATTACTGCTTCATAATCTATTTGCCTAAGCAATGTCCTTTCTATCGTGAGCAAAGAAAGTTTAAACTATTTAGTGTAGAGAAATGTTTCCTGCCACAATTTGAAGTAATTCTAGATTGAAAAAAATGGCAATTTTGATTTATCTTGTGTTTTTCATGGTGGTTACGAGTTCGGTCAAATTGGTCTATTCTGTATGCAGTAAGAACAGAACAAATAACAGATAAAATATGAAGTTTTATAGAAAAAAGAGAGAGTTAAACTGGCGGTCCGGATCGTCAGTAGGGCCCCTCGCGGTTAATGGGGTCCTGGGTGATGATGATGATTCTTTTTCAACTGTAATAATGAAATGGTAATGTATGAAAACATAATAAATATAAAGGTGTTTTCATCTTGTTTTCTATTTAACTTATCTCTGCGTATTTGACACACTGATTTTATTGTCACTATCGTCAATATGAATAAAAAAACAAGAAATATAAATATCAACATAATTTAGTATGCAACATTTACTATATTCGTAATATATACTTTAGGATACCCTCACAATATTTGTCTCATACCTGACTCTGCTGTCAAAAACATTGACAATCATGAGAGGAAGAAAGCACAAAATAAAAGAACAGAAGATGATCAACATCATACGGGTAAGACGAATTTCATCATTTCGTTGGGAATTTTGTCTCTTGAGAGTTGATGAAGCTGTGGGACTCATTGGACTGTGAGCCTCAATATTCTGTCGACTTTGACGTACCTGAAATAAAAATGTTGTTTCTTTCTATAATTATACTACAATTTATGTACAGGAAGAAATCAAACTCCAAATTAATAATCCGTACAATAGGATTGTGCTATAAACTAAAATTGACTATTAAAGGTTACAACTGTTAAAATTGAACATGGCTTAGCTGAGAAGCAACATGAAGCATCTGTTTCAGTTTTTTTTTCAAGCTGATTTTGTTTAACAAACTTCCCGTCGTTTCAAACCTAAATACTCTTGATCCCAATTAATAATTGATACGTGGATAAAAATATGTTCAATCATTTCTATAAGTAATAAAGCAAAACACATTCATTTTCGTCTGAATTATCTGTTTTCTTGAACTAGGACAAATTATTTATGGTGTCGAATTGAAATAAATTACAAGTGGCAGACTAAAATAGGAGTTCTTGTATCGTATGATTTAAGTGTTATAATAATACAGTTTTGATTTGACTGTTTATGGCATGAAAGTACACTGAATATAATAATATATTATTATGGCTTGATGTGGTGATAATTTTTTTTGTGCGTGAGTGAGTGAAAGAGAGATTATATTTACGGCTGAATCATATACTTTGGTTCAAATAAAAATGGTCAAAATTTTACTGTTTAACTGTTTCTGTGTCTTATTCTGTACAAAAACAAAACCACAAAAATAATTATCTAGAAAGATATTTTCTAAGGTTACTGTTTATAGAAATGTCCAAGAACTTTAATCACCTTATAGAAGATACATGAGTAAGAAACAATGATCACAATACACGGAACCAGGAAACCCAGAATAAACAAAAACTTCTTGGGAGAGCCACCATCTCGTCTCAAAATGGTACAGGAAAATGTCTTACTGTCTAAACCAAATTCTCCCCATGAGCGCGCCAATGTGGGCATCAGCATGGAAAAGCTGAACATCCAGGATAAGGCAATCATCAGAGCCACGTAGCGTTTCTTGTATATTTTATCGTAGAGGTTATAATGATTGATTAGGATGAACCTTAAGAGTGAAAAACGAAATTTAGAATTAATTATAATTGGCTGAAAATATTATTTGCAGTAATTAAAGTTTTACAAAAAATAGAGACATAAATCTAATCTTTAAAACTTCATATTATTTCTCTGAACACCTCGCAGAGCAAGTTTGTTATTCACAGAATAAAATATAAAGCAATACTTAAAGTTTAAAGAGCGTTCAAGTAAGTTAAATATCAAATATTCACACTTATTTATAACCATTACAAGTAGACATATTATCAACATAGTATAAATGATATAGAACGTTCATACAGTAGTTGTATTTAGATTAAATGTTTATATTAGGGGTTTATATTAATTTAGACACTCTTTTTTTCAGTAATTTGCGAAACATTGTCAGGGACAGAAAAAACAAAAGATTTGTTTAAAGTGACCAAAACTACTTGGAATAAACAATGTAGAAGACTCTTCAAGACTGAGAAGTGATAGGTGCTTCTGTTCTAGTAAAACAAGAAATGTACGAAATGTCAAGCTTTCTCAATTACTTTTAACAGAATCCAAACGCTTACTTACAAAATGTCACACTGTGATTTACTGATATTTGTTTTAACGATGTTTTATACCAAACAACAGCTTTCATGTGATTTGGAAGTTGAAAAACCCATTCAGTCGTTTCTTGTCTTACATTTAAACAACAACGATCTTTTAATAACGTGTATGGTATTTTTTATGTCTTTTACTCACCACAGTCAACCTACAAGTCTTGTATTGTTATTTTTTTTATTAGTTAGGTTTGTTTTGAATTTCGCGCAAAGCTGCTAGAGAGTTATCTGCGCTAGCCGTACCAAATTTAGCAGATAGACTAGAGGGGGAGGAAGCTAGTCAACCATCCACCATCAACGTTTTTTAAAAAGAATATTGGGATCCACCGTAACATTATAACACCCCAACTGCTGAAAAGGCGAGCATGTTCGGTGACATGGATTCGAACCCGCGACCCATTTTATTTTCGATTTGCCTTCATCCTAGATTAATGAGGGATGGAATTCTTCGAAACCAGTATAACTCAGTGACAGACAAATGGTGAATTGAATAACAAACTGTTATTTATTTTCATATTTTTGTATCGTGAAAAGTAGCAGGTTTCAAAGAAAATGATTAATTTTATAATGTATTAAATGGTAAAACACAGAAGTTACAAAACTTCCTAGTTTCAATTAGGTGTAAAAGTTAAACTCAACCTACCTGTTGATTGTTATCAGCGTCATTGACAGGAGAGAGGCCCCAACATTTCCGTAGAAGAAAAACGGAAATAAAGAACACATTGTTTCTCCTAATGTCCAAGCCTGGTGGATATACCGTGATGCCGTTAGGGGTAAGTTAATGGCACAGAAAAGGAAGTCGGCTGTACAAAGACTGATTACAAACGCTGTGGTGGCGTTTCTTAATTTTACACTCCGACAGAGGGCAAGGATAGTCAAAAGGTTGCCGAGCAATCCAGTGATGATGAATATAATAGAACAAACAGCGGCAAACACCGTGGCGCCCCGAGGATACTTTAGAATCTCATGAAGAGTTTCAGTCTGGTTATTGTCCTCCATCACTTTTCAAACTTTACCTAAGAATTAGCAAGAATAACATTTCAAATGTTTTAGGTCTTTTTTTTTGCACATTTGCTAGGAAAAATTCAAAGCAGAAATTAGCATCATTGTAG
>NW_013667085.1:20823-28097 GCF_000517525.1 Limulus polyphemus
CCTTAAGAATTAGCAAGAATTAACATTCTAAATGTTTTAGGTCGTTTTTTTTGCACATTTGCTAGAAAAAATCAAAGCAGAAAATTAGCATCATTGTGATTTGGAGTTATTTTCAGTTATATATATCAATTTCAATACCAGAAAGAAGTTGATCTGTTTAATTGTAAAACTTACAAATGTGAGTTGTTATAATTTAATTAAATTATCTGCGTATTCAATGAATAACCAAGTTTGTTATTATTTATTTTTCAGTATTTTTGAGAACCATCTTTCAATCAAATACAAAAATCAGCCGAAAGTCCAATATACATAAAAAAAAATCCTTCAACCAGTTGTACCGAGTTGTACAAAATCAGTTCTTTACTCCCACTGGTCCAGCCGGAATAGAAGATTTTTATCCAATATAGTATTCAGGTTTATTTGTTATTAATCACAAAGCTACACAAAGGGCTATCTGTGCTCTGCCCACCACGGGTATCGAAACCCGGTTTCTAGCAGACATACCACTGTGCCACTGGGGGGCTAAAATGCTTCACTTACTGTTGTCTAGATAATATTCTTACTTCTAGATATTTCGCGCAATCACTTGATCATTAACATTCAAGAACATTCTTTGAAGTTAAGCTATACAATGGGTTATCTGTGTTCTGCCCACCACGGGTATCGAAACCCGGATTCTAGCGTTGTAAGTCCACAGACATACCGCTGTGCTACTGTCAAGTATTCAGGTACATTGATATCCACCACAAACAAACAAGTACCCGCCAAACGCGAGTTATGGAAATGTTATGCAGATTAGGAAAGGAAAAACAAGTGAACAAACAGTATCTTTTTTCGAAGTAGGATGTATCAATATGTATTTTTAGCTCACTGGCTAGCTTCCATATTGTTCTATGAATGCAACTGGCTGCTGGAATGAAGACATGTTTCCAAAAACGGCTGCGCAAGATAATAATAATAATGAAAGGTCAAGATCAAAAATAATTTTCCTTCGTTCATGACTAGGACCCAAAACACAAAGAATGAAATACCACACTTTCAAGTAGTCAGACCAGGGTCCTAGTGCACAGTTTTTAGACTACCTACGTCAACGATCATTTCAAACAAGCATATACAAGGGAGAAAACTCAAAACTCATACTAACTTGTACAAGTCCCTATATCATAACCTCACTCCAGCGATTAAACACAGACACGGGACCAAGCAGGTTCAAGTTTCTATGGAATAGCCGTTATAGTATATAACCTTTATCTAAACAAGAGGTTTAGTGCAAGTTTACGACCTTCGTACATCTAGCTTGCTAGGAAGACGCTAATTACATGCATGACCTGATGAGGTTCACGGTATGTAGCACTTTCAACATGTGATGATGAACTTTTTGTGGTTACTGTATTTATCATATTAATGCCACTAGTGTAAAATATACAGTATATATCTATTTAGATATATTCAGGTTATTGTTCTAAATTTTTATACATCACATGACGTGAAACTGTTCTAGATTAAGTTGAACACATGGTTATGGCTTCGTGATGTCAGTTTTTTTCTCTATCCTTCTACAATTGACAGGTGACTCATAGAGTGTAATGTGCAAAATTTCTTTCATACACTATCAGAATTCATCTTTGGCACGACCGATGTGTCACTGCATGTACAAGGAAATATTAGAATCTAATAAGCAGATTCTAACCCACGAATAAGGAAATCGATTTCACTTCCAAAGTTGACCTACTCTATTCCTTAATGCGAGTATCCAGAGTTATGTAGGTGGAGCCAATACACCCTTGCTCATAGCGAAAACAGAGTGTTCTAAACTCTAAACCACATTGAAACGCTTGAGGACTGGAATTCTATCTTTGGAAATGAAAATAAGTGTTAGCTTAATTTGATGTTTGAAAACCATGCTGGCTTAAAACCTTCTGGATAAATTCTTTTCGCTGTTTTCTTTAACTTCTTCTATCACTATGAGTAGCACGAAACAGTAAGATGAAAGGGCTGAGCGACGTGATAACGAAGCACATCACGTATCTTTACTGGTGGGTGTTTACATTTCAGGTGTAACGGGTAATTCGTATTTATAGCAAAACATATCTCAAGACAGATCTAGTCGGTTTACATGAGATAAACAAAAATGACTGCTGTTCAGACCACTTAACACTGAGACATCAACCCCTCCCCTTTTAGTTATATGCTCCAAAAAAAATGATAGCAGGTGATAAACCATGAACACGATAGTGCGGTTGGAAAAATAAAATATTTTTGAGAGGGGTTCAGAAACAGGTAGGGATAACAGTACAGTAGATTAATTCATTCAACAATTGTCACTTTTCAAGAGGTATCTCAATGGCACGCACTGTTATAGTATGGTTAAGAGAATGGATCTCTAATATTTTGTACATGACGTTCACTATGGTATAAAACACCATGTATTAACAATTATACCCGCGTCAGGCGCGTTATTTATTTAGTTGACTTCTTGGAAATAGTGGAACGGCGGGCGTGTGTGTCATTCGCTATGCAGGTCTGACGAGTAGGGGCAGCCAGAGTTCGTGAAGTAGACAATAAAGCAGTAGTATGGGATAAAAGTGATATGATTGTAGCATACGAATCGTTGATTCCAAATACTTGTGATACGCTCTGCACTAAACGCGACTTTCGTATTGCTTCAGCTTCAAGTAGTAAATAATTAAATGACTGCCAATCTTGAATTGTTCGTCCGATTGTTTATTCATTTGGACTCGGTCTGTGAAGAGTCCATTCTAGTTCCTCTACCAAATTCCCTCGAAATTGGCTCAGTCATTTCCTCACAACAACTTGTGACGTCAAGACACTAGACAGGCGAATAACTCTGCTTTGTATGTATTTATTAATCATCTTTTCTATATTCACATCAAACATTGAAAAAAATAGATCTAACTGTGCTCCTGAAAAATGCTTAACATTAATAAAATGTCATTAGTTGAAAATACCGTTATGCGTTTCTTGCAAGAGGTTGAATCCAGGCATGCAGGGTTTAGGTGACAGGTATTACGTCATGTTGAACAAGTCTGTGTCAAGTTATATCCTTCATACCCTCTACCATATGGGAACTAAGTGTAATTTATTGATAATAATCTTGATCACACGAGATTCAGTTATAAATATTATAATGATAACAGCAAGCTCGTGACTTATACTTTCTTAAGAAATTATTATTACTGCATGGACACACTGAGTAGCCACTTGTATGAATACAACAAACTGATACGATAACATGAAATTGTTATATTGAGAAATAAAGTTATACATATAAATACGTTTATACGAAGAACGCGTAGTATAGGTGTCGTATATATGTAGTGGTCACCTAGTAAACCTACTCTATTGAATTCATTCAGTAAACCTGCCTTATCTTGACTACACGTTGTTCTTATCATACCAAAACTACTGGCGCAGTTAACTTCTTCATCCCATGCGGTACAAACTGAAATTAATGTCTATAGTTTGCCATTACAATATCATCCAACATGGGTTAAGTTAACCTAAATCATCCAGTTAACAGGAGCAAGGGATGTCATTTCACCAAAACCACAAGACCAGCGATCATAACTAAATCCAAACTCAAAACTAACAAATATATGGTCAATCACAGTCTATCAACACGTTACTTCAAGAAAACTTTCCTCGAAAATATATAATGCAATATAACAAATTAACAAATATATACTTCGATAAACTTTATATCAACGCAATTTATCTATATTTAATAAATCATATTAAAACAACAACAAACATAATTAAATATAAATGTTGGAGGTATCCCACAGTCTACAGAATTTTAAATTCAAAAAACAGCTGAAATGGGATAGAAAAAATGCATCATTTAAAAACAACGTAATCTGATGATGCCAAATTGACAGTAGCGAAACGTTGTTTTTAAATGATGCATTTTCTCTATCACATTTTAGCTGGTTTTTAAAGTTTTAAACAAATATAATTGTTAGCAAAACAGGAATATTGGTGTCAATTAAAACCTGATAGTTAATAAAATTTATTCTTGTCTTCACCTGTTCTTCTATAATTTTTATATTATTTTAATATAAATGTAACATATTTAATTTGCTGTTACAATAAATTAATAGGCACACAAAACGTCAATCTATTTTTAAATTACACTTACAGAGACAGTCAACACAATGGCCATACAGTTCCGATTAAATCTTAAACACAAGAACAAAGCTCTAAATGGTTGAAAAATGCAGTAAATTACAACTCTTGGCATATAGAATTTTACAAGATTTATGAATGATAAGTGAATTATATCTGAATGCCAAAATACATAAACACTAATCAAGGCGTAACCGCGCCGTATTTGTAAGTCCAATGTTTTGATCCACTGGTTGTATGCAGTTGTTCTGCGTTAATTTGCCGCTGCCAGGAGCCAGCTAGCACAAGCAACCGCAGTACGAGTTCGCAAACAAATCGTAGGTGACCCCTAAATGACGCCCCTGAGTAGGACGATTTATTGTCGAGAATGTTGACTAAACTAAATCTTATTTTATTGTTTTAATATTGATTTCAAATGTGAATTTAAACAAGATGACACGGTCTTTACAAAGGGACGTCTGTGTAAACTTTGATGCAAAATATTCACTTCCAGCTGATTATTTGTTAACTTCTCATACTATCCCCCGGTGGGACAGCGGTAAGTTTACGGATTTACAACGCTAAAATCAGGGGTTTGATTCCCTTCCGTGGATACAACAGATAACCCTTTGTGGGTTTGCTATAAGAAAAATCCCCCAGTAGCACAGCGGTATGTCTGCGGATTTACAACGCTAGAATCCGGGTTTCGATACCCGTGGTGGGCAGAGCACAGATAGCCCATTGTGTAGCTTTGTGCTTAATTACAAACAAACAAACTATAAGAAAACACACATACTTATATTAATAACAGGATACCACTTAAAAGAGAATAAAGTAATATATTAACACTAAAAAATGGCTGATTTTTCATAAACTAAACAAGTTATGTGACTATGATGAAATAAAACATTACGAAACGCTTTTGTTTAGTCAACACTCAATTCATAATTTATATTTTTCAGTAGTCATCTAACACTACCGTATCATACGACCTTCAACACAGTTTTCATTCCAAATCACAAGCAAAAACTACATATGCTGTTGCTTTTCCATGACCGCCTACTGAAAAGCAAAACACTGGAACTAATCTAAGCCTTCATGTCACGTGACAATGACAGACCTATAAATTAATACCTTGTATATGTATTCCATTTGCTTTAATTCTATTTGAAACTGCTGATAAGCTGTTGCGTCTAAGACAAAAATATATCCAGTAATATAAATCTAGATGCCTTCACGCCCTCCTAGTAACTAAAATGAGCAAAATAGTTGTTTTGATTTGGTTTTCTAAACATAAATATACATTAAATTAACTATGGCATCGTAAAAAACCATGAATCCATACGCCAAGACAATGGTTTGGCTAAATAGTTCAAACTTCAAACGCATGGTTGTTCTTATTTTAATACAGAGGTGATAAATTTTCAAGCTGCTCATAGTAACACAGCTAAAAAAAGCTCCAACGGTATAAAAAGAAAACAAATTTCCCGATTATTTCTGTAGTCAGACATCCTGTTATATTTTCGTGCAGTTCTTGATTAACCAGTATGCACCTGCGCTGTACACTTTCGACACAAAAATTTGCCTGAAACGTAAACATAAACAAATTCTTACTACAACTTCCGATCTAATGTACGATAAACAAAGACTCATGACTCACATAAACATGAACAGGTCTGATTATACAGTTCATTCCAACTTGGTGCTCAGTATACATTTCCCAACGTAAACAAATTATCATCCTGAAATATCTCTTCACGTATTGATTTTATATTTTTTTCGTTTACCTTGGTTATTCCCGAAGCTATAGACAGATTAGTTGTGATATGTTTGAATTTATTGTTAACACTTCAGTGTTGTTAACAATAGATTCAATCTTCAGTGTATCGAATCTATTGTAACACTTCAGTGTATTGAATCTATTGTTAACACTTCAGGGTATCATACGAACTAACAAATATTCGGCTATTAGGTGTACCTTCCGTAAGTGCTCGAGCATTATCGGATTTCGTCTTTTGTGGTGTATCGGTTTCCTTGATTTAGGAGAAAGTAGAAATTCTGTTTATCAAAAAGTCTCTCTGAAACTAAATAAAACATAAGGCTTCAGTTTTTTTTTGCAAATCGATTATATTTTTCGCTTGTTTAGAATTATATTCAGAAATTATTCTAAGTCTGAATGATTTTATCAGAGCTCAAGACTTTACAATCATTAATTAGTCGAGGACCACAAATAAAATACTAGTCGCGGTGACAATTCCAAGACTTCCTGGTACATTTTAAATACAAAATGGATGGTTGTGTACATGTGATAAACTGATATATGAATGAACACATTTATGCAACTGATTACACACATGTTCGGAAGACGAAAAAACAACCGAATGCTAGATTCTCAAATGCCAAAGAAAACAGGAAGAACGTAAAAAAAAAGTCATCAGATGTACAACAGGTCTTTTCAGAGAAAGGATATAACCCTTACGAGTTGTTAAGAAAGACTTTAATCTTAACTATATCCATTCAAACAACCATGTGTAGGTGCTGACATTACTTTTTACAAACACTTCTGCATCTATGCTGGGATAATGTTACGAGCATTATCACAGGGTATCAGATATCTTCAGTCCTGTGAATGTTTTTATAAGTGTCTTCCCCCTATATTAAAAGTAACTGGAGCCCCTTTGACAAGAACAGATCCCAGCTTTTACATTTCCCAGCGTGTTATTCATTTATACAGATTCTTTCGTATAACTTGGGCTTTTAGTTATTTGATCTCAATGTTCGTTTTTCTCGGGCAAAATACGTATAGGTTTCGACAACCTGTCCTGAAAACAAGTAAATAGTCTATATATATTGTTACGTCTCTGTTTGTTTGTTAATTTCCCGTAGAAATTCTTCCCGATAAACTTCAGCGATACAAGTCCTTTCTTAAATAAAACTAGTTTATTCTTTCTCAATACAGCTTTGCAATACACTTAATTTCCACACTTAAACACACGCTATCATTCTCAACGAACGATTCACGCACTTTACTACCGGACTTGACTCAATTGTCCGTCTATATCTTCAATCTCTCTGTCTGCTATTTAATCCCGATTAATTGTCTGTCGCACTTATATACAAGAATAGAGGGCGCCTAGCAAATACTGGAT
>NW_013667085.1:28999-45319 GCF_000517525.1 Limulus polyphemus
ATATATATATATATATTTATAATAAACTTCGAAGATGCTACAAATTGGCTTCCAAACGCTCACTTTACCAACACATTAGTTTATCGTGGTTTCCGTTTCTTTATTTACAAATGTTCTTTCACTAGTTTATGATGGGAAAAAGCATTTTAAACAGTGATGAGCAAGAAAATTAAAAAATTTACCAGTTTTCTGCTACAATGCTGAAATGTTAGTGCAACAAGAATCGTTATGCAATATTCTACCGCCTGGTAAGCTATAATAATTTCAACCTACTTGACAAATGATAATGACGCTATCTACGTATATTTTTTCAGTATTTAATATAATTATTACATGCCTCATAGCTATGCAGTGTGTAATGTTTGTTTGTTTGTAAGGGTTCGTACCGCACTGACAATAAACTTGTAGCATTCCTGTTGAGGCTTAAGACATACAGCTGTTACTAGATCAAACACGTCAAATATTTAATACGAAGCATTGTAACATTATTGAGATAGCTACCCAGTGGATCAGAGGCAAGTCAGAAGGCTTATAGCGTTAATAACCGGGTTTCGATACTTGCAGTGGGCACACCACAGATAACCAGTTGGTAGACTGATAAAACGTAAAATAGTAAATCATTATTTTTCATTCCACTCTGTTAAACTATCCAGAAAACTAAATAATTCTTCCAATTAGAATTGTGCGAAATGCTTAGTAGGTAGTGACGCACAACTCTTATAACTGGAATAAATAAATATAAATATATTTATAAGTATAAATAAATGTATCGCTTATATAATTTTTTATCAAAAAGTCGCGAACAAAAACGTGCAAACAGCATATATATATGTTATCCTTCCTTTGATATTTTGGTTAAGACACCACATAACACTATCTTTATATGGTACTTCAGGAGTTGTGCTACCATCTGTCCGGAACAGAAAAGTAACACAAGTCCTATCACTGTCATTTGTTGCACGACTTCGTATATGACAATCTACATTATATATTTTAAGTTACAAGTCTTTACGTCTGACGATAATTCTTATGCAGATATAAATATTACATTACTCTTAATTATTTTAAAAATTGTGTACAATAAGTATTAACACCTTGAATCCAGTAATGTACCTTGTGATTAATAATGATGACACAAAACGGTCAACGAAACTATATAAAACATACACACACACACAGTGCTCACTATACGTTCACTACAGAACAGTGTTATGAAACGGAACTTTCTTTGTTAAAAGCAAATTATATATATATGTATATATTTGTTTATCCAGATGAAAGTAATTTAAACGGAAAAGTTTCAAACTGAACGCACAAGCTGATCCGGTCTAATAAAACCGGTTAAACCCCTGAATAAAAGTCAAATATAACCTTTCTAAACTGAGATACAAGACGTCAAAATCACTTTTCACTTTTACGGTATTCCCTTATTTTCGTAATATCGTAAAAACACTGTATACCTCTGTTTACTGTGTCTAACCCTTTCGTTCGTTCGTTTGTCCTATCTGAAACTGTTTTTCTTTCATTATTATTGATATAGAATGAGCGTCATAAATGTGACACATTCATAAACAAACCATGACTTGCAGAAATAAAATGAAAGCTTGTTAGAACAAAAATGCCGATTGAAATTTAAAAACCTGGATCATATATAAAAACTTACTCATCGTTTGGTTGTCTTATTTTCAATGACTTTTCTTTCATTGTTACTGATGTCGAGTGACGAGCTGCAAGCATAAGCGTACATAAACGTAACACATTCATAGAAAATGTTAAACAAAATTTAGAAACTTGGATCATATATATATAATAACTTACTCCTTTTTCCTTTTTTTCAACGGTTTCTTAATCTACCTCTAACTCCCAGGGAGAAGGTGAGTACACAAACTGGTAGGAAGTCAGGCTCCTCTCTACTTCCACTTCAAGTCATTACCGGAAATTCTACTTCCGATACAATGGTTTTTATGACATCATGGAAATAAGGGATACAAAAGTGAATACTTATGCTGTTTTTGGAATCAAGCTCTCGTGTTGTCTATATTGTCCTTTTTCTCATTTAACCTTGTGATTTAGGCTGCTAGTGTTTTCGTCTTAAATTAAAATAGCATGTTTGTGGCTCGCTTACAACTATTTGCACTTCACTCTCGTCCCAGCAACTTTTGCGATAAAAAGGTTTCCTACTTGCCCAGAATTATTCAAAGTTCTACAAATACACGTGCAGGAATATGACATAAATATTTAAAACAACTGGAGATAATCTACTTCAAAGAAAATCAAATCTGCTAAATTAAACATTTTTCTTATTTATATATATGTAATCACTTCCGGCAAGTGGGTATGTATTCATTTGACTTAACTAGTAACAGTGGAAGTTATTCGTGGCTCAACAAAACACTCGACCTTTTTGCTGAACGATCCTCAATCAAGCAGTCACTCTAGTGCCAAATAAGTCTTGACGTTTCTCTACACCTCTAACACAGCAAGTTTGGCGTCTGTCCCTCGTCTTCAGCCAGAGAATGGGTATGAGATGCGCATGCTCTGTACGTGTAGTAGCTTTATCATTCAGTGCAGAAAGTTGCATATATTGTTATATTGAAAAACATAAGTACTATTCATCCCAATCATATATTCCAAAATAACACATTATTTCAAAGCACCTCGAATTCTTTTGGTGTATCTGGTGTACATAAGAACAACTCTTTATATATTCATTTTTCCAAGAAATCACTAGTAGTTCAGTAGTAAGCCTAAGGGCTTATAACGCTAAAATTTGTCGTTCGATCACTGCGACGGACTCCGCACACATAGCCACTTATGAAGCTTTACAACAAAGACAATTGTTTTTCTCTAATATTGCTGATGCCATCCATATTAATGTTTGTTATAGCTGGTATAAAATTCTGTCATATTTGTTATTTCATTCATCAGAAGTATAACTAACAAGGTATGATTATTGGGGTTTGGTTGGTATTATTTTAGTAGTATGATTATTGGGGTTTGGTTGGTATTATTTTAGTAGTATGATTATTGGGATTTGGTTGGTATTATTTTAGTAGTATGATTATTGGGGTTTGGTTGGTATTATTTTAGTAGTATGATTATTGGGATTTGGTTGGTATTATTTTAGTAGTATGATTATTGGGATTTGGTTGGTATTATTTTAGTAGAATTCGCTCAGGAGACGTTTTTCATAAAGATCCACGACATTGATAGATATGAAAAACATACATATTATAACTTTGAATACCGTATAAAGGAAATTAATGAGATGTTGAACAAAAGGTTACCAGACAATCAAATTGTTGTTGTTAATGAAAATAGTGGTCATTAGGGGCAAGAATTACTAGGTAAAATTCCGGAAAACAAAACGCCTTGAATTCTTACAGGAAATTAATATAAAACTTTCACGAAACGAAATCTCCATTTCTGAGAATTTCTTTACCAACCTGTTTTTAGTTTCCTACAGTGATGTAACAACATCAAGAGGGCGCTGAAATGAACAATTAGTTTTACATCGGATGATTTCTGCGTCAGCTGACGTTTCACTTCTATTCGTATTTCTACGTGCTCGGGAAAAAGTAATAGGAAAAATTCAACACTTTTAGAAAAGCTACGACATCTGTCATGCATTGTATTGATTTTAGTTATACAGTGTTTTGGATACTTATAGATTTGTTTCTCCTGTTTTGTCATTAGTAAATGAGCTATACAGCGGTATGTCTGTGGAGTTCTAATGCAAGATACCCGTGGTGGGCAGAACACAGATAGCCCTTTGTGTTTAATAACATATAACAACATTTGCTATATAAGGTAATGAAAAAGTAAGAAGACAAACGATAGAATACAAACTCCGTTATGTTTCCGGTTCATTGTTTACGTTTACTTTTCTTCCTGTTTCTCTTTTTTTTTATGTTACTTTTTTTCCTGTCACTTCCTTTCCTACATTCATATCTTAAGACCCTCCTTCACGAACTGAATACCCATTTTGAACAACTGCTCAGTGCATAATCTTGTTCATTCCTTCCAAGAGCTAGCCCCCCAGTGGCACAGCGGTATGTCTGCGGACTTACAACGCTAGAATCCGGGTTTCGATACCCGTGGTGGGCAGAGCACAGATAGCCCTTGTGTAGCTTTGTGCATAATTAAAAAACAAACAAACAATCCAAGAGCTAAAGGACATAGTTTTTCGTTTATTTCCTTAATTAATTTCAATAACATACGTAATTAGTGTTTTCATCCGGTTTAATAAATCATGTTCCTGTTCACATTCTCGAATTCTAAGCTTGCTTGTGTCTTATTTTTCTTTACACATTTCTGCTATTTTTATCTCCTGTGTTCATATATATATAATTGCTCTTTGTTTTTGTAACTCAGAAACTTCAGTTTCACATCATGTGTTTTTTTATCTCAGTATATCACGTCTATCAATCTAAGGTTTTAGGCACAACTAATGAATGTTCTAAAACGGAGGAAGAAAAAACTGGGGGGGGGGGGCTACATGAAAGCTGGTTGTTTCCTTCGATATCTTCAAGAATATATTTGTCTGGAATAGCAACATGTTCACTGGTTTGTTTGTTGTTGTTGTTGTTTCTAGCTTGGCTTCCTAATTACAAGAAAAAATGATGGAAAACAAATGAATAATTTAATTGTTTTCCCATCGCCATTTCTTGAGTGTTAGTGTTATCATGTTTCGGCTCCTCTGAAAAAACAGAGAGAAAGAAGTTATTCGTATTTTATGCATCTTGTAATATATTAAGCTGTATAAACAAATACATATAGTTTAATTTAATAAGTAGTATTTGGGTTATGTATTAGATATAACTTACATAGAAAATTATCACCATTCAATGAGCTAATTAAAACGTGCAAATGTTCCTTATTTGATTACTTCTGCATTATCACTGACTTTCTATACGGACTCATCCTAACAAGACTATTAAACACTGGTGGCAACGTTCAGTGATGTGTCTTTGGAAGGCAAAATTTCACTGCAAAGAAGTAGAAATTGATCAGTTTTGTTTTTCGTTTTTACTTTAAAACAAGCATTTATTTAATATTTGCGTGTTTACTTTTGCTTTCCAAGATATGCAAATTAATTCGCCTCAAATATCTCTATACAATTAGATCGAGTTAAAGAACATAGTGTGTCAAGGTATGCAGAATTTTCAAACATTTTCCGACATAAAAAAGAATGCGTGAATGCAAGTGTAAAAATTTAACAATTCCAAATTAGCAGTGGCTACGGTTAAATAAACATTAGTCATAAAGAACTTAGCACCTGAACTAAACAGGAAATCCAGCACTGGTGAGCTGGTGTTAAACGTGTGAGCAGAGAGAGAAAAATTTTGTATGTTTGAAATTACCTTGTGTTATTTATTTAAATATTAGATTTAAATTGTTGTGTGTACTTGAAAATAGCAGCTGGTCTGCCGAAAGATCAGGTTTTAGTCTTCAGTTCACTCGTTGTTTATGGTGTAATTATTTAACAGGAGGAGGTTTAAATCTTTAGTTTGCTGATGGTTCATGGTGTAATTATTTAACAGGAGGAGGTTTTAATTTTTAGTTTGCTGATGGTTCATGGTGTAATTATTTAACAGGAGGAGGTTTTAATCTTTAGTTTGCTGATGGTTTATGGTGTAATTATTTAAAACTTTTTTATGATGTAGTTTGCTGATGGTTTATAGTGTATTTGTTTAAAATTTTTGATGTATTGTATGATTTGGTTTAGGTTCAGATGTACTTTGGTGGTGAGAATCATTAGGTCAAAAAATTCTAATTTTAACTTTAACTTTGCTTTCTGATTGGATACTTTTTTTGGTGGACGGGGAATGTACCATTTGACGATCCTGCTTTCCACTAAAAATTATAGCTCTAAATTGAAACTTACATAGGATAGAGATTGCTTTGTTATTTTAGTGGTTTTCACATTTTGAAGGTATGTCTAAAACTGGAGATATGTTGTTCAAATGTAACCTTAAACATTCATTTAATTAAGGTTTTTTATTTCTTTATTGAGGTTATTCTTTTAAATTAGTTATCAAGTACTTAAGGATGTCATATATTGTTAATCTTGGTATTTGTGCAAAAGTATTTGGTTAATAGGTAACATAGATAGGCGGTAACTTAAGTCAATATAGGATGTTTTTGTTATTTGGTTAGTATTCAGATTTATATCACATTTAAGTTTCCCGGAAAACAAATATACTATTTAAATTATACAGAAAAGGTATAATAAAGAAATGTTAAAAAAGTACAGAAAACTTGGAAAAGATTATATCAAATTAAATAAAAATATATTAAGTTGTAACTTTTTGAATAAATGTAAGGTTTATGGATTAATACCAAAATTTGTAAATTTTAAAACTGCTAATTTTAGGTTCAAAGAATTAAAACAATATAAAGATACTAAAAAAATGTTTTTAGAAAGTGAAATTAAACATAAGGAGAATACATTTAAAAAGCTTGAAAAAATAATAATGGAAGATAAATTACAACTTAAAAAGTTAATTAGTAGCATTGACTTCTTTTGTTTGAATAATAAGATTAAAAGAAATAGCAATACTAAACTGATAGCAATGCGATTAGCACAGAACAAAAAAAATTTAAACTTGAAGAAAAACCAAATTAGTAAATACTTTTCGGGTAATCCTGATGATATGATAATAAATCTATCAAATTATTGTTTAAATGATATTGAAAAGAAAACATTATCTAGAGGATTAGGATTTGCGATCACTGCTAAGAAATTAGAATTTCATGATTATTTATTAGGATTTGAACTCTTATTAAAGGATTTTAAGTGTTGTAAGGTTAATTCATCTGCTCAAATTAATTTTGATAATGTGTGTGTACACATATTACTAGTACAGATTTAAACGGTTTACGAAGTTACAACTTGAATTCTAAACCATGGAATATTAGTTGGCTAGAAAATCAAGCCTTGATAAAGTCAAGTAAGAACAAAGAGTTAATGATTACGAAGCCTGATAAAGGTAATAAAGTAGTCATTATGGATAAGGAAGACTCTAACAACAGGGTTGATGAAATTATTAAGAACAAAAGTAAATTTAAAATCCTTTAAAAAAATCTCACCAAAACCAGAGAAAATAAATTTATTAGTGAGTCGATGTTAAAAGTGTGAGAAGAGAGAAAATTTTGTACATTTGAATTAGATGAGACTTAGTAATTCGGCTATTGTATTTCTTAACTGTATAAAACATTATTTGCACTTGTAATACTGCGAGTCTCAGATTGCAATGAAATTAATTTCAAATTTTTATTTTAGCGCCCTCTAGTGTTAACTGTAAAACTCATGGCAATGTTCTTATCCAGGTTTAGAGAGCAATACTTTATAATTATAGTACCATTAATATTGTTGCGTCTCTGTTCGTTTGTTAATTTCCGGTATAAATTCTTTCTGAGGACCTTCAGCGATACAAGTCCTTTCTTAAATGAAATTATTTTATTATTTCTTGATACAACTTTGTAATACATAGAATTTCCACAATCACTTTAACTTAACTACTTTTATAAACACAGCTATAATTCACAGCGATTCACACACACTTTACTTACGGTGCCTACTGTTCGCTTGACTCAATTATCTATCTCTATATCTATCTATCTATGCAATTCTATCTCTTTTTTGCTGGCTTTATTTGCCGGACTTATATACTAAAAAAGAGGGCTCCTGGAACAAACTAGAGTTGTCAGGAAAATTCATGATCCTTCAAGAAACTCCAGCGCGCATGCTCCCAGCGTTGCGTGACTTCCGCTGTCATAACACTATTATTGATTAGAGATCATTGTTGGACTGCTATCTAGTTGGTAATTCCATTATCCCTTTTATATTTTTCATGTATTTTAACAAGAAATTCTCATCAAAAGGAAGCTAACTACATATATTAGAAAGAAAATAATTTAATTTCTTTACAGATCATACTAAAATCATTTTGAAAAGAACACAAAACAGTTATAATAAATCGTGAGTTGAGCATCATTAGGATTGGGAGCATATAATTTCCAAATACCTGAAAAAAATTGTATTCATAATATTCCTGCTCATTATGTTCCTTAGAGAATAACGATAGGAATAGTAATCTTTGAACCACTGTATTTAATAATACTATTACTTTCTTATAATGGGCACGGTCACTAACGCGCTTAGTGTAAAATACGTTTATTATATATGAAAGTGTCGGCTGCTCACAAATATCTGAGAAGCCTTTACAGAGAACCGTCTAATTTTCTTTATATGTACAATTGTTAATGGCAGTGTAACACGGTTGATATGAACCATGTGTGCACCACATGTGGGTGTTCGTCGTATTCCTTTTCATCGTATTCTGTTGTTTCTTTATAGTGAACACGTATTCTTTTTTTTTTTTCAGTGCAAAACTACATAGTGAGCTATCTTTGATCTGTCCACCAAGGAGAATCGAGCCCCGTGTTTAAGCGATGTGAGTCCGCTGACACAATAGGGGACTACATATCAAGTAGACAAGGGGTATTACCGAACCCGTAATTCACGTTATTCGGCTTGATTCGCGGACTTTCAGTTATCCACGTTAAAGCTAATATTATTAGAAGATCAATAAAAACTAGCACACCATTTAACCGAGTCTCATGACTAGGAAGATTGTTTATTTTGTAATAAGGTATTACCGTATTAGTAAAGAAGTTCTCATAAAATTTGTGAGATCAGAAAATATTTCATTCCCTCTTTTAGCTATATCATTGTAAGTTCCACACCATTCAAAATTAATTAACCATTACTTCAACCAGCATTTTCTCACCATTAGAACTTCCTGCTTCAGTCTGGAGTTCAGAAATGAATTCTGACTTCAAGTCTGCTTTCCTTGGTGTAGTGCTTAGAGTTCCAGTATTGTGAACTGTGCTTCACACTTTAGTGGTTGCTCTATTCGAGCAGACAAGAGTAGCACGAGAGTTGGCGGGGGGGGGGGTGCTGTTAACTAGATGCCTTCCCTTTAATCTATCAATTCAAAATTAGGGACGGCTTAGCGCATATAGTCCTTTGTTCAGCTTTGCGCGAAAATTATAACAAACAAATTCTTCACTGCTGATTTTACTTCATTACTAAATTAATTTACTATACTCTTCCCTACAGTTCAGTATTTTAAAAGGCATGAACTTTCCCTTCCCAACTGTATAACGATATTTATACTATGAAAAGTAATATGATGAAAATGTAAGTCTCTGCTAAGTATATATCGAAACCGCTCCGACTGTTTTCTCTTATCTATGTAGCTTAGGTACGTTTGTTTTGTTTAATTCTCGTCATGAAGAATATTATTATTTTCAGAAACAGCATAGCCTAATAGTTAGGCCACTCGATTCGCAATTTGCAAGTCGTGGGACCGAAACCCGGCGCTGAACAAGCTTGCTCTTTCAGCCATGGGGTCGTTATAATATTACATCAATCCCACTATTAGTTGGCAAAGAGTAGCTTCAGAGTTTGGCGGTGGGTGCTGCCGATTGGATGTCTTCCATTTAGTTGATAGCCTTAGTAGTTTCGCCATAAATGAACGAAGCAAATACAAAATTTTGTAATTTCTTTTAGAACATTATATTGTTCTCAAAAACGAACTTTTAATTATAGTTTCATCTATTAATGCCCCAGCAGCATGTCTGAGAACTTATAACGCTAGAAAGCGTGTTTCGATACCCGTGATGGGCAAAGCAAAGACACCCCATTCTGAAGCTTTGTGCTTAACCAATAAACAAACAAATAAACAAACCATTTATCAATAATAGAAAAATATGAAACGTTTATGTGAAAAACATGACGTAACTATACAGAAACAAAGGTATGCATTAAATGTTAAATTTGTAAGAAATATGTTCATTATCATACGTAATGTACTGAGTGAATCTGTTTCATAAAACAAGCAAAAGTTTAACGGAAAAGTGTACAATCAAAAATCATGTACTGCGTTTGATTGTATGTACATAACGAACAGATGTATAACAACGCCCACATAAATGCAACACGTACTCTATCTGCATGTAGCTATCACGTCACCTCTTTCAAATGGTTCTTGAAATGATGTTCATTTGCTGCCCAGTTGTAATAGATACGTTATTCACATTATTTTATGATTTATATTTGCTTGTTTTTATGGCCCCCTACACGTTTCAGTGTAAACAGTGTTCTACTTGTCCCTCTTTCATGACTTAACTAACTTCTAAAATCAACTTTTTTTATGACAGCCTATCACTGTTAACAAAGAAAATCATTTCAATAAACCACTCTTAGGCTTTTCTAGGTGTTGCTGAGGAAAATATGCTAAAGTACATTTTGACACGGTAAATATGATTACTATTAATGTTCTTTAATGTTAATCGTTGAATATAGTTTCGTGTTACGATTAATTTTAATAGTCTTCTAAAGTTTAATGTATTAATTGTGTCTGTCTGTTGAATTTCGCACAAATCAACCCGAGGGCAACTTGCACTAGCCGTCCCTAATTTAGAGACCCTCTCAGTGGCACAGCGGAACGTCTGCAGACTTATAACGCTAGAAATCGGGGTTCGATACCTGTGGTGGGCAAAGCCCAGATAGCCTGTTGTGTAGCTTTGTGCTTAACTACAAACAAACCCTAATTTAGAACTGACAGGCAAGAAGTAAAGTAACTAGTCAACACCCACCGACAATTTTTGGGAAACTCTTTACCAGTGAAAAGAGAAATTGACCGCCACTTTATAACGCTCCTACCGCTAGAAGGGCGAGCATGTTCGGTGACGGGACCCTAACCCACCAGCCATAGATTGCGAATCGATTACCCTAACCACCAAGTCATGCCAGGCCCATGTTAACTGTGACACAAAATGTAAGTCAGATATAAATGTGGCGCTTTCGGGGTTTGAAATATGTTAAAATATTGAGTAATCAGAAATCAGAGGTTTCATTTTACATGTGGTTAAAAAGTACCACAATGGGTGTTTGAAAGTCTTTCAGGATTTTTTCCAAATGAACATCCATGCAGAGGCTATTCTATTATTATAACAACTATAATGTGTAGGTTTTGTTTGTTTTATAGCAAAGCAACATCTGGCTATCTACTGTGCTTATCGTGAGGAATCGAACCCCGGATCTTAGCGTTGCAAGTTCATAGGATTACCGCTGTCCAGCCGGGCAACAAAATGTGCAAGAAACAGTAAGCAGACGCTGCCATTTAAGAATTATTAAAGAGTGAGTTTCTGGCTTTATTTTTTGTTATTTGTGTTTTATCGTTTATTAAATTTATAAAATACGTAATCAAAATAGCCCTATCGGTCTATAGTCTATATTTACTTTCGTAATAATTGATTTCTATTAAAATTCATATAAAAAATAGCAACAACTAAACTACCTTAATATTAGAATAGGATCTAAACATCTACTATCTCAAGGATTTATCTTTGAAATAAATTGTATTTATGAGTTTAGTGTTATACACTCCATTAATAATCTATAGCTATTGAATATGAATTAGTCTGAAAAAGTTGACAGCTATATAGAGAAATAAATAACGTCATCTCTTCTAGAGTGCATGCGGTACCCACAACACTTTTGGTTATTCTATAAGTAAAAATAGGAGAACACAACCTCCAGGTATTCCTAAACCTTCCTCTATGCAGTAAAATAGAGAACGTATACAGCATTAAATTACATAGATCTCCACCAATACCTTCCATGGGAGAGTCAGAAGCAGCAAAGAAGAATTACCTATGACAAAATGTAACTAGGACACTACCAAGTTAGCTGCATACTATAACCAGTTTCTCTGTTGTAAAAACTCTAACGTTTATCCGTGAAAGGTAAATAATTGCTTACCACAAATAAATGGCACGGAACGCCCGTATTAAAACAATACAAAAGTCATCTGGAGTTTCTTCTCTACATGTCATCAGAAGTTAGATATGAAGAGCCAGTCGCTCTATCTCCGCTTTTCAGCTGTCCGGAGCTTACCAAGGTCTAAAACCAGCGAATAACCAAAACCGAGATTTCTTATTTTCGTTCAACAGGCCTAGCGCCTTCTTAGTTTTAGCAGTAACTATAATTTTATCATCATTTGATAGAGAAAAACAGTCTACACGATCTTTGACTATCTATTTTAATATTACTATTATAGACAAGATTTTTAAAGCTTTAGAATACACTCTATAACCTAGTAACCCACGTACGTCATCTTGTGAAGAAAAAGGAAACAAGTATTAGGAAAAAAATGTCGTTTAAAAAGCTATGTAGGGCTGGCTATTGAACTTGAAAAAAAAGGAACCAAACAAGATAGGGATGGAAGTGGACATATCACTGGATCAGCTAATTATCATATAGCAGAGAACTTGAGGTAGAGAAAAGGAAATTTTCTTATGGATGTGGAAGACTCTCCTGAACCCTTCCAGGCTTTCTAGGCCAGAAAATTCAAAGCAGTTGATAATGTTGGCTTGGCTGGTGCCTCCACAAGTGTAAGAAGTTAGTTATTTAGCATTACTGAGATAAAGTTGAACCTGAGCACTCCGAGACCTTATGGGAAGGTCTGGAAAAAAACATCCTGGTTACCATTATCCATTGTTCTGAAAACCCATCATGAAAATGTGAACGGAGAATGATTTTCACAAGTTGGATCCACCTCACTGTCAGATGGGACAGCAGGCTTCTCAACAGGAGCTACATACTGCTATTGTTACACACTCTTCCTAAAATCGATCAATTTGCTGTGACATAACACAACCTACAAAATGCCAAACATTTCGTTCACCACAACTTAATATAGGTTGTGGTTGTCACGTGGCTTGCCATCATTGGCATATAATGGATGCTGAAGGATGGAATCATACAAGTATCAAAGAGTGTTTGGTAATAATGGTAATTGTGAAAACGAAAGAGGGGATGTCAATGTTCTGACTGACTTTAGGCTGTCTAATGCAATGATGTGGGTTGATGTATTTCTGCTTCCATGCACAGACAAATATATGGATGTAATCATTTCGATGGTTCAGAATATTAAGCCTTGCACCTACTGGCAGGTAGAACTAGATGATAAAAGTAGACTTAAGACTGCTTTTAACATTTGGATGAGCCGTATGAATTTTGTGTAATATGTCGCCACTTTTAAGTGCCTGGTGGACCTTGCATTAAGTAGTTTCTAATGGAAGAAATACTTAATATATGTGGATGGTTTGGTTTGGTTGATGTTAAGCACAAAGCTATACCTTAATATATGTGGATGGTTTGGTTTGGTTAGTGTTAAGTACAACGCTATACCTTAATATATGTGAATGGTTTGGTTTGGTTGGTGTTAAGCACAAAGTTATACCATAATATATGTGGATGATTTGGTTTGATTTGGTTGTGTTAAGCACAAAGCTATACAATGGGCTATCAGTGCTCTGTTCGCCTCGAGTGTCGAAACCAGACATATTGCGTTGTAAGCCTGTAAACATACTGTTGAGCCACTAGGGGAGATGTGGATGGTATACTGAAGTCTAGCAGTGCATTTCAGGATGTTGAAATGCCTAAGGAAGATATGTCAGCAGACAAGGAAAATGGTTTTCAACTAGTGAATTCCAGTTTTGAAAAGTATACCTTCATTTGTGATATTTTCAGTTTTCCTTATTTATCCTCTAGTATTTGAGTAGAAGCCACAAAATAACAAGAGGATTCACAGATACTGTATTAAAAGGAAACATATGATTTCTCTTCACCTCAACTATGTGTGAAGCAAAGGAAAAGACTGGACACAATCTTAAACAAGATGAAATAATCTTCAATGAAGCACTTCCCTGAAACAATCAAGGATGTTAAGTAAAGGGCAAATATGTGTTAGCATCTTTACTAGATGGTGTATATCCTCCTTATAATTCTGTTTCAGAATGAAAGAATGTGTCATTTTACAGAGGGAAAAATATATGCCAGTAGCTTCTTTAATAGTGCAGGAACTACCCACGTGACTAAGAGCCACTCTCACTATCAATAAGGGATGTAGTATCACCTAACTTGCCAATATAAAATATCATTCTCACTACCCATAGCATGTGTAATACTACAGTAATACTTTTTTTGTAGGGAGCACATGTGATGCTCTTGGTGATTGATCTATTTCAATGAGTAACTATGGTGATAAAAGTGATGTGGATCCTTTGTCTAGCTTTCTATATTAAGCATATAAAAGACTCAAAGTACACAGAAATTTTGAAAAACTATTTTAACTCGTAGAGAAGAAAACATATAGCAAGTTTTATTTGCTACACAATTTTGTTTTTCGTTTTTTAGTGGTCAAAACCTCGGTTTTAGATTCTGAGCCAGTTTTACCTTATATGAAGTAGTAGCAATGGTATTATATAAAAAGCGAAATAAGATTACTTAATCCAGAAAGAAAACTTCATATGTTGTGAAAATTACATTTATATTTGCACTGTACAGAGGGTTGGATATGTTATATTTACAGAACAACTACAGCCGATATAAAGTAGCGGTATAAGACCCACATTCTGACATTGTTTGGCGTTACGTAGGTAATGTGATGCCACCTAAAACTGATAGATTTTGGGAAGGATATGTAACAGTTCTCTCTGGCACAAAACATTCATAAACTCATGTCATAAAGATGTTTTCAGAAATAGCATAAGAAACAGTCTAGATTGATAAATCTGTAATATTAAAATTCACAGTTTCACTATATTTTCCTTGTGTTTTTCAATATATTTAGAGCAAAATGTTCATCACTTTTGATTAGTGGATGAAGCAGTACAATTACCTTAGAGAAGTTTGCAACATTTGCCCTGGATGAAAGTGTATTATTGCAATTCCCAGTATGTGATATAATTGTTACATGTGTTTATCGTGATAAACATATATTTGAAGACACACTGAAATTTGTTAAGTATACTTATGATATATTTATATGAATATACATGTAGAACACAACTATAAGGTTTTAAAGATAGTGAAATTGGACAAAGCCATAGGCCAACAACCAAAGGGGGGTTTCTCCTTTAACTTTTTTCAAGTACCCCTTATACTTCCGTCAAAATTCAGGCACTCGTTCCGAAATTTGTACAGCTGTTGAAGTTTTTTAACTTAATTTTTTGAGCCGATTTGCATACCGTTCACAAACACTCAGTGTAACACATTCCATGCTTGCGCCGTCGGTAAGAACAGTTAAGATTTGTTCATTTTGTTCGAAATGAAATCTGTATTTTCATCTGTTGTGTGCACTCATGTAAGTGATCTTTGTTGTGAACATTCTTTTAGAAAACCTTAAACTGTTTATTGATCACTTTCAGCACTTATATATAACGCTTTGTTAATCTTTTCAAATAACAAATGTATACGTGCTGTTCTAATAACTTTTAATTCTGAAAATGATTTAGAACAACCTCAATATTAGTGTATTTTTATTATTTTTAGTTTAAGATTGCAGTGTTCAGACATGTCATATGTTTTCTATCTTCTGTTATTAACATAGAAATTTGTAATATTTTTCAGTTTAGTGAACTTCCATGCAGGTTTCGCGTAAATCCGTGAAAAAGAAAAACGTTGAGCTATTTTTGCTCTAGTTACCTTTGTTCTTTTGTTGTTCTCTAGTATCTACTTTGCCCACGGGAATATTGATGTAACTTCACACATAGTGCAGAACAGACCAACGACAGCAATGCGCTTCACTGACTAAGTAGATATTATCTAGAGGTTACAGCCTTTACAATGTTGTATAGAACGATCATTCACGTGATGACGCGCGTCATAATGGGTAAATTGGACGTTTCATTCTAGTGGTGAGCAGTTGAGCTGAATCTCCACAATCGCACGCGGGGGTGTATAATCCACCATTTATGTAGCATGTAGCCCCACTTTGCTTGCCCAATGCAGATACGATTCAGGACCATCCATGTTTTATGCTAGAGATAAATTCCTGGAACATCTTTTGTTAGATCTAAGATAAGGTGTCAGTTTCTAAAATCACTGTGAGTATATGAGTCTCTCCAACCGGTTATTGGAGATTGACTACGAGAAGAAGAAAAGTATGGAGCATTGAATTCACACCAGTTCTACTTCTTCGTCACAGTGAATAGATCAATGACCCAACTTTCAAAGGAAATGCCTCTTATAGTGATCAATGTTATTTTTATTTCATAACTTAATCCTAGTTTGTGTTATGTGAAATATAATAATAGAGAAATAACACGGGGAGTAAGTATTGCTATTTAAAGGATATAATAATATTTGTTTGTTTGTAATTAAGCACAAAGCTACACAATGGGCTATCTGTGCTCTGCCCACCACGGGTATCGAAAAACGGATGCTAGTGTTGTAAGCCC
>NW_013667085.1:46220-59190 GCF_000517525.1 Limulus polyphemus
CGGGTATCGAAACCCGGATTCTAGTGTTGTAAGTCCGCAGACATATTGCTGTGCCACTGGGGGGCCATATAATAATATAACTTAAATATGTTTTATTGAGACACCAGTCCACGGAAGGTCCTATGAAAAAAGGCCATACTTATTTTCAACATAACAAACTTCATAAAAATCCATGCCTTCTCCAGCAATAAAAACAAAAACACTTTAGCCGTTGCACGTATGATTGAAGCAGTGAAATATATTGTGTGAAACTGTTGTTTATTAGCTTACACCATAATAAGTGAAGACATGATAGACTCCGTGGTTTTATTAGTGGTCCTCATGAACACATTCAGCTTTTTAGTGATGGATTCCTAACTTTGTGAATTTCACTTATCAGATAAAGCCAAAATGGATCACCTTATATTACACAAATGAAATACAATGTACACCTGATGATTCCATTGGTGATGTTTGAGCTATCCTGAATTTCGAGGTTTTACTCAATTTCTGTTCAAATTGCAGTATACTCACTTGCCAGTATATGTGTGTTATATGAAGATACCATGGATTTCTGCCGTCTTGTAATATTATAACATTTATTCTGAATTTATTATTTGTTCTGTATGCAAGCAGATTTCACATAATACATGGTCGAAAAAATCGTTAAGTTGAGTTCATTCTAAAGCTTTGATAAATTGTTTAGGCAAAGTTTCATAACCCCAAAGCTGTTCTTTGATATGAGTAATACCTGTTACTGCCCATATAGGTTAGCTTGGCCTACGTTGTAATTAAAATGACCAGTGACGTGATTAGAGCAAGTCATCCTGGGTAAATGCGAGGTTTCTTGCTACTAAGAGACGTGGCTTTTGGTCAATCTGGTTTGGAACATCTATAAAATGATATCATTTGAATGATATTTTATAGAACCGGGTATTCAGTCCTGTCATTCAGTGAACATGATCATCCCCTATAAGTAATAGTAAGTACAGATACTGTTTAGTGTTCAATAAATACTGTTCATTATGTATTACACTTTTTGTTCCGTATCGAAACTTCATTTTACATCGATCCAGTTAGTAATAGTTTTAGTACTACTCCGTAATCAATATCTTGAGCAAAGCTTCTGTTCTCTAGTGGATCTATATGGTGTAGCTTTGAAGTTATGTTTACTCTTGGTAAATCTCAGTACCGTTACAACTATTCTTATTTAAATTTATTTTGCTATAAGGCGTGGTTATTTAACTTGCTTCTCATATTACGCTTTTTTCTTTGCGTATATCTGTTTATTTAGTTTGCCACCAAGTATGATTCTATGCTTCTGTTTTATTCAGTTTGTACAACATTTTAACTTGCGAGTTCTGACCCGTTTTTCTAAAGTATTTTGTGTAAGATCTGTTATGATCGTGATATAACTTCATTTCTACTACAGTTTTCAATTGTCCAATGAGTTAGATTTTGGCTATCTATCAATTTTCAGCTTACTTTTGCTTCAGTTTACATACAGTTGTTCAAAATACAAGATGGTTTCCTGTAAATTTAACTGGTAAAGTATTTTTTAAATTTCATTCATTTTTTCTTAACCTTGCTAATTACTGCAAAAATAATAAGTGTATATACATGATACACTGTTTTGTCCAACCAACAATTACATTTCATAATACATTGTTTCCGTTCTTTATTGTATTAGTTCTCAATAGTTTGTTGTTGTTTTTTTTTCTGTGTGGTCGTTCCATCTGTGCCTTCTTTCTTGGTCAAATTAAACTAGATAAAACTATAGTTAACATACCTCTGAAAATACAGTTTAAAGACAGCTTAAATGGGTAACGATGAAACTTTATTACAAGTTTAATACAGTAATAACATGATTAAATTTGTAATAAAGTTTTCTTCGTCGCCCATTCAACCCCACTCTGAACTTTATTAGCTTCAAAGTGAGTTCCTTGTTATCAAATTATAACTCTGAAAATCTCCCGTTTATTGCTGTAATAATTTACTTGGCAGAAATTCTATACAAAAATGCCACAACTGTAGATGGCAGCACAGCATCGGAAGGACGTGGTCCCATAAGAGATCACAACAAATTTACAACTTTCCACCAATTACGGTTTTTTAAAAAACACAAGCGTCGACCTTGAATGGATAATACCAATAAAATAATTTCAGGCAGTGACCTAATGCGTAAAATAAATTGTAAATGGTAATATAAAGGTCATATTACTTCTTATCTAGATTTATTTCTTCCTCAAAGCAGCACTGTTACGAACATCGTGCCAAATGATTTTTTTATGGTGGAACCTATACTTATACCTTTTTTACATGAAAAATTAGCTGTATTTAGATCAATGGCGGGAATATGTATAAATATTCTACAATATAAACATCATCACAATATTTTACTGTGTCCTAAAGCAAAACAGTAAAATATTGGTGTGAAATAAACCAATGTGAAAGCTCATATATTTTATACTACAGTATTTCTGTTCTTAAGCTTATTTTACACGAGCTTCTTTAGGCAGTTGGCAAATAGATATGATCTCTATACATTGATTACACAAACATAAAAGACATACACACACCTACCTCATGTAGCTCTTCAAGGGTTCGGCAAGAGTAATTTGGAAGTACAAACCAATTATATATACAGCTACGACGTCAGGAGCCAGTGTCCAACATCTTAGTTAAAAGATTGGTTAGGTTGTGAAACAAAGTAGTGACGTGTGTAAAACATTGGAAAGAAGCAAAACAAAATCTCACATAGAAAACAAATGGTTGATTAGATATCAATATAGCATATTAAAGCTGCGATTACCTCATACAGTTAAAAATATATATACAGTATTTGAAGTGGTTGAAGGTAATGTTACCCATACTTATATGCAGTCATCTTTCTAGATTTTTTAGAATCGATATGTTCAAAAATTACTACCGAACACTTTGATTAGATCGAAATCAAAATTATATATGATTTTTTATATTAAAAATGTATTTGTATTCAACTCCAATCGTACTTCGTAATTGCACGACAGACGCACCTTATATATGATATATAATGTTGTTTGTTTTTTATAACAGAGAAAGAGGTGAAGTTAAAAGTTAGTGTTATTCTCCTCATTGTTTATCTAATTGTCTTCTATATCTTTATGGAACTCTTTCCCTCATGATTTGTTGCTTTGACTTTAACCTTGACGTCCTGTTAGCACAGTTGTAGCCAAACCCCGTGTACGTTAGACCAAGTTAGCAGAAAAAATAACAATTTTTGTAGGTGATTGCTTCGATCTGTTCCTTTCTATATACACATCTCACGATTTTAGACTGGAAAAGTCAGTTAATAAAAACTTTAAAAAAAAGAAAGAAAAATAAACATACAGTGGCTTTTATAATCCTGAGTTTTTGTATATTTAATGGTCGTTTCTAGTTACATCTATTATTATGTACTAGACTTAACCGACTTTAGATGTCAATCATCATTCTCCTGAAGACAAAAATACAAACATGGGTTTTGATACGTGAAAACCGTTTTTATTAATAAAATGTCTTTATTCAGATTGTTGTTTATTTATCTTTTGAAAGACATTCGGCTTTAATGTTTTTCTTTAGTCTACGAAAATCTATTTCAACAGAGAAAATTAAAAGTAATTATTACAAAGAACTATTAAGTCTTCATGCCAGAGAATTGTGAAAATGACGTTCTTCTTTAGATATGCTAAAATATTAGATGTTATTTGCTCTTTCTGGCTGTAACGGTGTTTCTTGTAATTGTGCTTGTAATTTCTTTTTCATCACAGTGTTATTGTAAGAACTCAAGACTGCGTCACCAGGTTAAAACATACAATAGAGATTCTTGAAGAAACTCAAACCCGAAAAAGCTTCTCATGACAGAAGTCATTCCAGCCTAAGCATCTTGTTAAATTTTAGTTACAGAAAAACTAAGCAAATTATACACTAATTCATCAACAGAAAGAAAACACCTACGAGAACTACAAAATCTGATTTAACAAACAATGATACAATAAATATTTAAAATGAAGTAACTTGGATAGAAATATAATAAAACCCCATTCGTGATCTTTTTTTTTTTAACTCGGCTGCTATTTGTAGCATGGATCCCTAAGTTCTAGTAACACACATGCCAGAAAGCATCATCTAAAAAGTTATTCAACTTTACGGCCTTTAGTCGCCAAAGTAATGAAATAGGATAAGTTCAGTTCTAGTTCTCCTTCTGTTTAAACGATCCTGCACTAGCAGCTGTATAGCAAGGAGAGTCACATTTTCTGCTTCACTCAAGCATTTTACTTCAGAAATCCACCAAAACCAAGAAGAACTTCACGTGAAACTGCAAAGACGTCGTGACACTAGTCTACAATAAACAACAGCAGTTTATCTAAACAAGCCTTTGCTTCAAACTCCTGAATGATGATACTTTCAGTGTCTCTAAGCTTCTTGAAAATACATAAAACGTCTCTCTGAGGGCTAGCAAGATGTAGTATTCTAACCTTGCAAACAGTTCGCCCCCCCCCCCCACTCGATGTTGACTACTTACTATCAAGTTCCTTATTCTAACAGATTTCCTGCGAAAAGGATTTGAGAAAATTACCCCCCTCCCCCTGTAATCACTAGCTGATAAATTTAACTTCTGAGAATTGGGTTACAGTTCTGGCCGCTTCTTTGTTTTGCTGTCATTCCTTATTTCCTGCACAATGGCACCGATTTTTTCTATCTTAGCCATAATTCTTCACTACTATAGAGGGTTCAGTAAGTGCTACTGTGGTCCTACTTGGACAACCCAATGTTCTTACGTCTGCGAAGATCTCCAAGACATATTTAACTGTTTTCAGCCAAAACTTTACCATAAATTGTATATACACATCTACAGTTTGACCAGTATCTCATCAGTCAGTTTTACTATATAATTAATCCAAAACATTCAAAGTCTTGGTCAAAAGAGTTTTGCTTATGCTTTCAGTAGCCTCAGCTGTGGTGGTTTGCTGCTGATATTTTGAACCTGAACGCCAACTTAAGCAACACATAGACTAAACGACTACGTCTGAGACCTCAGGGTTCAAGTATAGCTGTCCTTAATTTCAAATTATTGACCAGAGGGAGAGAAACCAGTCAGATTCCAACGCTTACACAGTTATTTTTCACTGTAAAGCGGATGTAAATTTTTATAACGCTGAAAGCACGGAGCGTATTCAGGGACATATCGCAGGTTTAAACTTCGAACTTTCCGATCCAAGAACCTCGAAACAAGACACGCCCGGCCCTTCTTTCTAGGTGCATGTAACTAGTCCAAAATTCTGTGCTACATTCTGAGTGATTTCCAGCACAAGAAACGCACCATTTCGCACTTCAACTTAATGCTTCCTTGAAATAACTCACGTTTTTACTGAGCTTGGTGATGGTTTTTCCATGCAAGACACTTCACATGATCGATTCTAGAAAGACTGAAACCGAGAATTTCACGATGATTATTTTACTAAAAAAGTAGGTTTCGCATAGCGTTTCACACCACAACTTGCATATACATTTTTTCAGTACCTAGTATATAAGCATATTTAGCCAGAAGTGAATTTGTCTTTATAACACCAACAAATTCTGAGTATAAGACCAAACATTTGCTCACTGAATTGAAAACTCTGAAGAAATGTCTAGTTCCATTCCAAACTCGTCAACATGTTTTATCCCCGCCTAGTTCAGTGTATTCCTGTTGATACACAAAACCAAAAACAAAATGGATGTCTAATATTACCACAAGATCAAAGTTTGTATTCAGGAGTTCAAAAACCGCCACAATCGTAATACAGCAGTCACACACTAAGTCAAGCTGTTTTTTTTTCATTTACATGTGATCAATATTTCCAATTATTTGGTAATCTATATATATATATATATATATATATATGCTCAAATGTCTCTCTGTGGGTCTGTTCCTTATGCACGGCCACATCTTTAAAGCTACAAACTCCAAACTCGGGGTACAGATATAGCTTTGTGCGAAAAGTAACATGGGCTAAGTGCCCGCAGCCTCAGAGACTGTTTTGAGGCTGCAAATATAGTCAAAATGACCAATATATCATTTTTTGGCAAATGCCACATCTTCTAAAACTCCAAACTCGGGGTATAGATACAACTTTGTGCGGGAAGTAACATGGGCTATGTGGCCACGTCCTAAGAGGCAAAAGTAACCAATATAGCAATTTTTGGAAATCACAACCACTAACTGGTTTCAAACTGAAAAGGCGGATTTTTTGGTAATGTATGATCAAGAAGGATATTTTTTACGCTTTTTTCTCCATGTGAAGACTTCTAATCATTCTACCCATGACCAATCACGTGTTAAAACGATTTAAAATCTTCATGGAGCCTTCATTTGTTTCTCTGCTCAGAATCTTTTCTCCTGATACCAAAACAAAAAAATTGTGTACAAAGAAGCTTTAAAGTAGATCAATAAATTAGCATGTAATTAAATCAGTTAAAGCCATTTTCATCCGAGCAATGCCAGATACTCTGCTAGTAATGTATGATTACAGCAACACCATACAAAGAAAGTTTTTTTTTGTAGAGTACTGACAACCAACATGGAAGATTTATGTATACCTCAATTTGTTCATTAAAAATATTACATAAATAAACAAGTGAATTAGATTACACAACAAAAGTACATTACTATCATTATGCAATTTACTGAACATAAAAATAATTAGATAAACTTATCTAAACAATTTCCCAAAGTAATATTTCCTTTTTTCTGTCAATCATATGTGCTTTGAAATTTCATTATTTTATGGGTTTTAATTAATTGTTTCATATTTCAAGTTATTTCTCAGTGATAAGTCAAAGTGTACAAGCAATAATTCACTACAATCCATTTTTCTATTCAATTTCAATGAACACATCTTTGCATGTATATTTTATTCTGTAATTAAGTGAATAACCATATTAGAAAAATACAATAAAATTTTGCCATTATGGATTAAGTAGTTTTCCTGTAATTTATCAAGAATTTGTTTATTATGTGGTTTAACCAAATGAATAATTTTAAAACAATGTTGGTATTCCAACTGAACAACTTAAGCATATTGTTATAAGCTATGCTTTTATTGTTATAATTCAGATATTAGAGAAAGCTGCAGGTTTTACTGATGACATTCATATTAAAAGGTTTAATAAAATAAGCCTAGAACACACAGAAAGTTATAATAATGTGACCAAGTACATTAAATATGTGAAATAGATAAGAGAGTGTAGAATTTTTCAAGACAGTATTGTGGTTACTTCGTACAAGTTGACCTGATAGTAATACAGGTGAATATTCTTGTAAAAGGTGCCAAAATTTTAATAAGTTTTTATTTTAAGAAAGTTGATTTGACTTTACGTTAGTTCTAGCATTTTTAGAGTTTTGAATGTCATTTGTAACATAAACCTACAACAATTTACGACAGTGTTCAAGCTTATAGATTCATTAAAAGAAGAAATAAACTAATTTGTGAGTTTAAATGGACTGGACATTGAATTATTTTCACCAGACAATTTAAGAGAACCTGCCAATGATAACATAAACCTACAACAATTTACGACAGTGTTCAAGCTTATAGATACATTAAAAGAAGAAATAAACTAATTTGTGAGTTTAAATGGCCTGGACATTGAATTATTTTCACCAGACAATTTAAGAGAACCTGCCAATGATAGAAAAATGCTTCTACACTAGGTGTCATATGTGGGGTATTTTTTTGGTGAAAATAAAATAACACTGACTAAATTTCAACTGTTTAAGATGATGACCATGAAATCAAAGAGTGAGAGTGATGAAATTTTTAAGAAAAGATCAAAAATAATGAGACAGAAAATTAGAAGAAAACCAGGAAAAATGGGACAGATGATTATAAAAACTTGACAGGAATTTAAAGAAGTTAATAGAAAGATGCCTAGAATTTAAATAATTAAAATCAAAAATATGTCTGATTGAAGACAAAATCAATGAAAGTGCAGGGGACATATGGAGGAATTGCATCAAGTTTGAAAAAATGCAGGATATCAAAGAAATACAGCAAGGGTGTAATGACAAAAGTACAATAAAAAGACATCAATGATGTAGAAAAGCATATCAGTGACAGAATAAGAGCTCTTGAAAATGAATTATTAAATGAGAAGATTAAATCCTCTGCACCTCTTTCTGCATTTGCTCAGATGTTCCAACCTAAAACCCTGTCTATACAAGATAATGGAACAGTAGAACTTATTTGGTCTACATCTATTACCACCAATCAGTGCTGTGTCATCTCTAACTGAAGGACCTTCCTAGACTACTCCAGTCATGACACTACTAAATCCATTTCTGGAACTTAGCTGGGCAGCACAACATTGGCCAATAGAGAAACAAATGGAACCATGATGGGAAAGTATCTTGGGAGTCATACCAGGATCAGTTTGAAATCATTTACAGAGTGAATGGTTGGAATACTGAAAAACAACCATACATCTTGCTGCCCATTTAAAAGAGCCAGTTTTGACCACATTAAGTAAACTTCTAGCTGAAAAGCATAACAACTATCAAGTATTGGTAGCTGCAAGGTTTCAAAATAGGGTATAAAGGAAAGAAGAAACCTTAGCCAAATATGCAGAAGATTTGGAAAGCTTATACAATTATCTTACACAGATGCTCTTCATGAAATGGTTGATTCATTGGAACATGATCTATTTATATACACCATAAAAGATGAGTACATAAGAATTTAAACTGAAGTAAGTGTAAATCCTAAAAGGAAGATCTGCAATTGGAAATGGAACTGGAATCCATGAAGGTCACAGACAGATAATTAGAGATATCATTTTGAAGTCATGGGATCATTAGATATAGTAGTGTTGAAACATCAACTCTCACTGATAACAGTTTAAGTACAATGACTAGTTATACAGAATATGTAGAGATTAAAGAATGCTGATGACATACGTGACTTTATCCGAGAAAGATTTAAGTCAGCTAGTGATAAAATGAAAAGCCACTACGATGTTAATGCTGACAAGACTGGATTCCATTGAGGTGACAAGGTATGACTGCACAATCCCTGCTGTATAAAAGGATTAAATGCAAAGTTAAGTAGATGTTGGGAGGGATGGGAAATCCAAGCCAAGGATCATCCATCATGATTGCCTTTGGAAATATGTTGGTAAGAGAACAACCAACTGGGTAGCTCCAGAGGAAAATAAATTGCAAAAACTAAACCTACTTAGGAGCCCAGAGTTCCTGTTGAAACTACTTCCAGAGGATCATTACAGTTGGAGCCATTAGTAGATTCATCCAACCACCTACCCAAAAAAAGGAAAAGCTCTTCCAATGACAGGACAGCCAGCAACAAAAATGAACAAGACACCATCCCATCTGCATACTATGGGCCTCAGAAGAGAAAAACCACCGAAGATTGGTGAATGTACAATTTATTTTGTTATATATATATATATATATATATATATATAAATATTTTGTTAGGATAATTTAAGGGACTACAGAATCCAGGAAGGGGCAGTGTTATAAACTATATTATTAAGATTGTAATTCCAAAGTTAACTTGAGGGGGCTGCCGGTCTTAATAATGATGTTCAGATCAAAAGATTTAATAAGATAGGCCTAGAAGGTTCAAAAGATGGAACAAAAAGTTTTCTAACATATTATTCAAAAGTAGATTATAAATTATTATGTAAATCAGTCAGTGTGTTAGTTATGGTACTTCATGCAAGTAAAGTGATTCAATTTTACAATGATTCTTGTATTTTTAAGAGGTTTAAACATCATTTGTAACATAAGCCAATCAAACAACTTATGACAATTTATAAGTGTGCAAGCTTATAGAAATGTTAAAGGAGAAAATAAATTAATTTGTGATTGTTTGAATTATTTTCACCGAATAATTTTAAAATAACCCACACAAAAGAATAACACTACTACAATATGTAACTGTCAAACAAATCAACCAGCATGTTTAAATAATGTTTGGAATATGGTTCAAATAAACCTGTTTAGTAATGTGTATTTTGTTTAGAAATCCTTTCTGTCTAAAGATGCTAAGCTAACTATCTAAAAGTTGCAGTTTTTTACTCCTTTTGGATTATTTTCTTGTTTAGATGTAAAGAGTATTTCTTTAAGAACAAAAATCTATTCTATCAGTAGCCAAAACAAAATCTGGATCTGAAATTCTTCCATTTTCTGGAAGGATGTTCAAACTGCCTCCAACCAAAAAGCACCCAAGTTAAACATTCTTATTTGTTATTTTAGCCACCTCAATTAAGATTTGAAGTTGGAAATAACAACCTGATTGCTGATTCTCCATCATTTATCAGCAAAACCTGTCAAGCATGTATGAATTATTACCAATGTTTATATTTCAAGTGAAATGCTTCATTTTTATCAGATGTTTTCATTCCCCCTTCCTTACCAACATTATTCTTAGAACCCTTTAAGTATCACTCTATTGAGACTCAGACCCTTGTATTTGTTCTGATTTTACTAATAATTTGATCTGAAAAAGTTATGGAATGTAAGGTGACAACAATAAATATCGCATGCTATCAAATTAGAAACATAACTCAAATGCAAAATTTCCCTCACTAACCTTGATTAACAGTAGGAAGATGCAATAGTACAATCCCACAGTTAACTGGATGATGCTACACATGCCATTTTTATCTGCCCTAATTAAGTAGATTAGCAAAACAACGTTTAAACTTGAAGACTACATTTTGGCATAGTAGGTTTTGTTTTTTGTTAAGCACAAAGCTACACAACATGCTCTTTGTGGGTATCAAAACCTGTTTTTTAGCATTATAAGCCCTCAGACTTGTAATGGAGGGAGTGGGGTTGGTATGAAATATATAAAATGACCCAAAACAAAATAATGGAAAGTCACTTTACAAACTAAAAACTTTAGGTATTCAACATTTTAATGTGTTTTTTTCCTTCCATGTCTTTTAAAGTTTGATTGGTATTGTTCACCTGATATACAACACACAAAAGTGATGTTATAATTTTCACATTATATAAAAATACTAATACTAACAAGAGATTGCTTTTAAGTTCCTTTAAATCCAACATAAATACTAATAAAAAAAAAGAAAAAACACTATATAAAAAAGTCAGGCAATTTAAGTTTAATAAAAAAAACAATGTTATGAGTTAGACATTTCTAATACATTTCACATATAGCTTGATAGTCTGTGATCTTTTTTAAAATGTATTTTTGGTTATGAAACAACTATTCATTATTTTGAAAACAAATATAAGTACAGTTTATCAGTTTTTCATTACTGTTTGTTTTAATACATCTAACAACTAGTTCAGGACTGAACAAAACAAAGAAAAAATACACTGAGTATTTATCAAGTATTTTATATGCATACATATTTTGAGGTAATATTTATATTTTCAAAATATGCACGCATGAGGGCGAAATTGGTCACCTATGGTACTGGAAGTAATTACACAAACAGTGAATATAATGGGTGTCAAATGCAAATATAATGTTATTGCTCCCCCTCTTAATGTTTGAAAATAAACTGCACTAGAGTATAGCCATGTGTTCACAGTTTACCCTGTGACTGACTCTCATCCAACCAATTAAACAATGCTGCATCATCATAATATCTATAAAAGTAAAGCAGTAGTGAGTAGATGGTGAATGCATTCATGGATTTAGGACAGAAATGTTACCTGACAAACATGTAGAAATCACGTTTTAGTTGATGTGACAAACTGAAGCAAAATTTAACATTTCAATAAAAGTAGCACAGAAACTTTAGAGGGTATATCAAATTGTATTGTTGATAAAGGAAGCAGTCAAGGTAAAAAAAAAGAAAAAAAACCACCAAATCCTTCAAAAGTATGTTAAATAACTCAAGGTATGCTCTTTACATGATATACGACAATCCAGTAGAGATCTTACAAGTAACCTAACTGATGCTAAGAAAACCACTGCTTATGAAAGATGACTGAAGCAAAAGGCTGAAATGAGCATCAAACTTCAAAAACAACAAAATTAGCAAATCTAAAAGAGGGACTCTTTTCAATGTTCTTTCTAATTTTTCTTTGTACAAACATAACTGAGCATTAATTTTCTGTCCATAGGAACTTTCTATAATTTCCAAAAACCATTCTTCTTTGAAGGCTGAAGAGCATATTTTTTTGGGCAAGGTTATTGTTCAATTGTAGACCTAAGTCTTCTACATGAAGTTATTACCAACTGACTAATTTGTGAGCAGCATATTGTCTTCAGTGCAGTAACTGCCAGATTACTGTCTTGCCATGCATGCACACAGCTTAGAAGGAACAGTGGCTTTTACAGATGAATCCAAATTGTCTTGGAACACAACAAAATCTACTGTGACGCATGCTGAAATCTACACAAAATTTATGGCACCTTGACTGCTTACAAGTACCAGCAAATTCCTATCCATAAGGTCATTCTCCTCAGGTACAAGTCGTGTTGGACAGGAAATCATCTTCAAACAAGACAATGATTCCAAGCACGTAGCAAATGTGGTTAAGTGATACCTGGAAGAAAGGGGCTAATGATACATTCAAAACTATGGCTTAGCCTGCACAAAGTTTTGATTTAAATATTAATACATCTTTATAGGCTATTTGGAAACTCAAACAGCAACACAAAACTCTGATGGATTGTGAGAAATAAAAGGGACGTTTGAAACAATATTCTACAATCATACATTGATAAACATATGATAGCATAAAAACAAGGCATACTATTCTGTTTACAGTATATGCAAAATATTAATGCATTTTACTTCTTCTTTTATATTTTCTGTAATAATGCATTTTACTAATGAAAGATTGCTCATTTACTTAAAATTACTCATTATTTGCAACTACCATGTGTGTAACATGCGTATTTCTAACACTGTAAATCTATCTACAGATGCCTTAGCTAAGTATATTTTATGTGTGTATATATATATATATATATATATATATATATAT
>NW_013667085.1:60159-67065 GCF_000517525.1 Limulus polyphemus
GTGTGTATAAAGACAAAATGTGTATTTGTTTGAACCCTAACTCCTCCGAATCTATTATGTCAATCTCAACCAAAATTTGTATGTAAACACTATGAACTATAAGGAATGTCCTAAGGGGGTTAAAATTGAATTTAACCCTATTTCTATTTTGTAAAGCCTGTTGATTAATTACTCCCAGCCTATTGAGTCAATCTCAAACAATCTTGATAGGTTGACATTTTAAACAATGTTGAATATTCTAAAGGGATTCAAGGTCAAAGTGTGAAAATTGCTGGATTGTTTCTCAAACAAACATGCTTTTCTCATGGTCAATGAAATGTAGGGTGGAATCACCTCAAAATATTTATTTGTTCGTAGATGGAAAGCAAACTGCAAATGTTATTTATGAAGAAGCTTTGTTATAATTTCAAAATTTTGAGATAAAGTTTATGTTCAACTTATTACCTTGAAATATATTATTGCTGTTAAACTTACATTATTTTGATTAAGTTTAGACATTCCCCATCAGTTGACAGATATTTCAGCTTGTAACTCTATATAGCTTACACTAAACATAAACAGTCATTCATCTGGTACTAAAATCATTCCTTAAGTTACTTATTTTGTATAAAATGTCTTTATTTTTGAAAACTTTTGTTTTTAGGGATGGGTTTATCCTAGGATATAAATAAACTTCTACAACAGATGAAAGTTTTAATAAAAAACCAAATTATTTTTATTTTATTTAATGAAATGACAAGTATGTTTGAATGACACTATTTTACACACCCAAAATGGGTAACAAAGTCAGTAGAATTACTGTTCACATACAAAGTCCATTATGATGGTTATTCTTTCATTTCTCCATCCTCTTCCTCTTCTTCTGCCCCACGGATATACAAGACATTGTTACATCTAACCATCACTTCCCCAAGATTCCCAGTACAGTTACCATCAATGTATTCTTCAGTGTTTGCCAGCTGAAAAATATAATTAGACAATATCTAAATTATAATGAATGGAAAGATTTACCATTATTATATAAATTAAGTTATTGTCATAGAAAACACTTATAGCAAAATTATCTGGAAAACTTCAGTTTTGCCAGAGTAAGAATACAAACATTTATTAGTTTTTTTGTGCAAATCAGAATGTTCTTATATGGCCCTTTCATAGAATGTTACACTTTTACATATATGTGGATCCATGTTGATGCATTCCTCTGAAAGTCTTCTGTTACCATTAATGCTACATATTGCTATAATTTTCTTACAAAAAGCAGACAAAAACTGAATACACACTCTTCCAAAAGATATATCAATACTACTAAACAAGAAAACAGCTTTCAACCTCTTGTAGAGAAAACTTATAAAAACATCCTATAATTATGCAAGTTTTTAATAAAAGTATATTCAAAGATTTTTACTTTACCACAACACTAATATTTTTCTCACTCAATTCTGAATTGCCACACCCACACGCACCACTTTTACATGTGAATCACATTTTCTAAATAGTTGTCCTCTCATAAAAAATACTGGAGTTCTTCTGCTTCAAAACATTTTCCACAGTAGCAGTCTTACTCAGAATCTTATCAACAACAGAAATCTGGATAATTTACTACTCAAAAAAGGTATCCAAATCAAACATAAATAACACAGCACACTGATGAAAGAACACAAAGCCAGTTTACTGCTCTCCATTTTTCCCAAATTCTTTGCAAATACCATAAGAAGCCCCTTAGATCTTCCAGATCAACCTTGCAGCCATAAAAACAACCGACTGAACTAAATGTAGTCTTTTAGATTAATATATTAATTCAACACAGGTCCACATAAATTTAAACTAAAAGCAAACCAAGTCACTGGACAATTTATTCAACCAATTTGTAACTTCAACAGCAAATACTACTACAAAAATATATTGTCTGTGTTTTCAGAGCTTTTACTTATTGAATTAAATATTCAGGTTCTATTCATTCAAAAATACTTTCAAGTTCAGACCTACAAGCTTCTATCAACCTAAAACATCTGTATTTATCTTTACTTCTATTATGTCTTGGGAAAGATCCAGTCCCAAACCTTTTTTTTTTATGGTTTAAAATTTAGATATTATTCTTGTAGCCTGTCTTGATACTCTTTTTGCATAACTTTATTCTTATTGAAATAATGGGGCAGAAAATATATATTAGCAGTTCTCAATGGTTCAGGTAGTCCGTGGAGAGGTTGCATAATTATGGAAAGAAAGTGTATAGATCCCTTTGTGGTCTGCTGAGATAAAAAACAAAACAAAAAACAATGCCAATGGCCCACAAAGAAAAAAATCTTGAGAACTATTGCTCTAAATAAAGCCTTAACAGCGTGACTGTAACAAGGTTCTTACTTTAAAATTAAAATTTCTATAAATAGATCACAAATATGTAATTAACTATCTTCATTACAACCACCAAATATTTAGTAAAAGGTTTTAAGCATCAATAATTATACACACATAATTTTCTTTCTCCACAATACCAATATTCATCTCACCTAAGAAACAAGTCTTTTTCCATGTTCTATCAACCACGTTATCATTTTTCCATATTGTAACTCATTTTCCATATTCTTGTCTACTTACAGACAAAATGAGAGAATTCTGCAAGTTTTAAGCCAACAAACATCAATTCCAAATTACAGAATTAAACTTCATTTACTTTTACATAAAAAGTATTAACTTCAAATGATGTTTAAACTTTATGTCATTGTCCAAACAATTTTTAGTGCTGAACAGAAATACAAAAAGTCCCATTGGCACAGACTAAACAAATAAACAATTAGAAAACCAAACAAAATTTAATTTTTGTAAGTCTTTAGCTAGAAATGTCACCTAAGAATTCAATAACTAACTAACTATGAAATTTTAGCAGATCTCGTGGCCTAAGCAGTGCTTAATTTCTACTGGATCTCTCCAGATACGAGATCAGGAAGCTGTTATACATTATTTTTCCTATCTAAAGACAGAAACACCACTATCTTAAGACTATTTCAGTTGCACAGCCAGTTGATAATTGAACAGTGCAGTCAACTACACTGCTCTCTTTAATCTCATTTTAAATAGCACACTCAATAATGTTTAAACTGTAATCTTACATAACTCTACCTTTGCCTGCAAACAATGATCCAGTACTTTTTTCTAGAAATCAAGCAATGGGCCTACAAGGTTTTCATGCTATGATAGATGAGGTACCATTAAATAATTTGATAACCTCGCTTCAGAATTACATAAATTTCTGAATAAATACAGAGAAGAATTTAATAATTTGTGGTGCAAGTCTTTATAAAACTCTTCTTCTGTGTAGATCAGCCTGCAGATATAATTACCTGTAAGTTCATGTAACCATCCACAGATACAAGATAACCCTTGTACTCCATTCCCCACTTCAGTTTTACAACCACAGGTTTTCCAGTTAGACTATTCAGGAAAGGCTTTGGGTTGAGAGGTAAACTCTAAAGGAAAATCAATAAAACTGTGTTTCACATTTAAAAATCATTTAGACATTCATATTTACTACCTTAAAATACAGTTCAAGCACCTTTACACTAATTGAGCAATAAATAAATTCTAACATCATTAAGCAAAGAATAACTTATTGTATTAATTAATATTGGTGAAAGTTCATTAAATATTGAAATCTAAAAAAAAATATTAAGCCAAGTAAAGTGCAATAGTCAGTTCAAATGAACAGACAAAACATGCAAGATTTCTAAACTCTTACCAGTTGGCAACGCTGCTCGACAGATTGTTCAAAGGAGTCAGTCTTCATAATCACTTTAATGTGCTTATAATTTATTATTTGAATTCTCAAAATAGATTATTAGTTTAACAGAGGCACCAAATTCATAGCAGTCACACAGAAACATTTCTGGGCATAGTGTGAACTTCTCATTCATTGGTGACCAAAACTTAAATTAGTTGTCAATTATTAAAAGAACAAAAGACTGTAAAAATATTTGTAGAATTGACTATCTGTTTAGTGTAATAAATTAAGCAATCAAAAATTAGTAAAAAAAACAAGTAAGCCAATACATCCTGTACTGTTAATTAAAAATTAAGCTCTTGATCAATAGGTAAAATAGTGTTTTGAAAGACCATAGACTGAAGTAATTTAGTTAAAAATAGTAAAAGAAAACAAAAAACATTCTCTAATCCAGGGTGTTGTAAATTCCAAACATATATTTTATCAAGAACTTAAATGTGAAAGCAAAGAGAATTGTGTAACAATATGCAAAACACACTATACCTACCACATCCAATGCTGATGATGCCTTTTACCCAATATCAGGGCTCACCAGACCAGCTTATATTTGACAGGCATAGTATTGGTATAGGCACTGTTTATTAGTAGAAATTACATTTGCATGTGATTTGTATCATTAAGTTTTAATTACTGCCAGGTCCAGGCAAAAATATATTCATATGTAGTGTTTTTTGATATTACATAAAAATCCTTATCTGACTTTAGAACTTTTTTTTTTTATTGTTGTAAAGGGCCAAGAAAATAGTTCAATAACATGTGTTATTTAGTTTATAGAACTGCCCTATCTGAATTCAACCAGCAATTTTTTACAATATCATTATAATAATTTATCCAGAATATTTCCTTTCAACATTTCTAGGGGTAAATTTGGGTAACTGATGCCATATGATGTGTGTCATTAAGTTTTAGTTTACAGTGCAGTCCACTCTGAAATATGCTCATCAAGATGTTGATATTATAAAAACATTGTAACCGATTCCAGATTATTTTTCATTGTCATTATTTCCTACTATTCTTTCAGGTTCAATTGACCTCTTAGCCAAATGGAGAAAGGGTAGAAGTGAGATCCTATGGTGAATGGGATAAAGATGTATATACCTTATGAAGATATTTCATGCTATTCATTCTATTTCAAAGTGATGTAATACATAAGAACTTTGCAAAGATGAGCCAATACAGAGGGGGAGGCAAGCTAGTACATCTCTTGGCTCTTGCACATCGTAAAATTTTTACTAAACATAACACATTCCTCCCCTTTCTAACAACATAAAATATTTAGGACTTAAAAGCTCAGAACCTAGCACCTGAGGAGTCTATTCAAAAATTTTCTGGGATTGACCCCACAAAACATCCTCTCCTCCCTCTTTAATCTGCCTTCAGCGTGTGTTGCAACTTGTATTACTTTTAGATTTAGAATTAAAGCACACCCTTTTACGTCTGATTTGGAAATTCCCCTGACGAAATCCTGAGTACATCATTGACCTGTACAAGACTAACACAATATATATAAAGACACGTGTAACTGTTTAAACACGTTGATGTAAACTGTAAAATTGTGAGTGTAGAGTAACTTATAAGCCTACTGCCGTACGGCCTCGGCGAACCGGTTTATAAACAGATAATTTTGTTATTCGTTGTTTAGAAACTCAAAACACTTTAACAATAATATGCATATCCGATAAACAAAAAAAATTATAGACAATAACACATATTTTTAAAATTAACTTCCAACTTACCGACATTATGAAACACAATGTAACACGCTACTTCAAATTCAAAGGCATACTAAATATGATATCTGTAGAGACATCTAGAGGCATAGAGAGTAACATTATTATAATAAATTTCTTAATTAATATAATTTTACGAGAAATACAATAAATAATATCTAAAACGTAAATAATATAATAAATTTGAATGTAAATTATACCAGTGAAAATAACAAACCGAATAAAAATTCTAGGAATATACTATTATTTTTAAACTAAAGACTTTCTATTCAGTCTATCAGATATAAAAGACTGTTTAGTGTAGGTATTTTTAATTTTGTGAGTGAATATTTCATGATTGTTTAGTTTTTTCATAACAAGAAAGTTAAATGCAATTATTTTAAAGGCGACAGTTATTACAAGTTCGGTTACTCGGTAATAATTGTACTGTTACGTCTCTGGTCATTAGTTAATTTTCCGTAAAAATTCTTTTCGAAGAAACTTTAGCGATACAAGTCCTTTGTTAAATAAAACTAGTTTATTCTTTCTCAATACAACTTTGCAATACACTTAATTTCCACAGTCACGCGATAACTTAAACAAACGCTATATTTCATAACGAGCGAACGATTCACGCGCTTGGCTCAATTGTCGTCTGTATCTCTGTCTGCAATTCAATTACATTTTTGCTGTCACTTCTTACCGGTCTTATATATACAAGAATACCGCATATCTAGTAAACACTCGAGGCTTCCCGAACCTTCGAGAATATGACGTGATACTAGCGTCACGTGACCACCGCTGTCGTAACACTGCCCCTTCCTTAGTATTGTTCGTCCCGAACAATAGCCACTTACATTACACCAATAAACAATTAACAATAACTTAATTATATGTACAGAATTTAAAAACACAAAATCAAAATTCAACAAAGTCTTAATTTTACGGGACCTATCTTATTCCGTACTGGTCTCCGTCTCGTTGGCTTCTGCTTCAAGTGGGGTTCATCTGCTTCATCAGGAAACGTCCTATCATTGGTAACAGTCACATCAGTCGTAGTAACTTCATCAAGGGCTTCACTGTTTCCCTTCTCAAAACCGAGTAGAGTTTCTTTTTCGACAGTGGTTTTTTCAGGTGACACGTCTGAGAGACGATACACTATGTCATATGGGCCTTCCCATAGAAATGACAACTTAGGAGACTTCCCTTTGGTCTTCCTGGGATTATACAACCACACCTTGTCTCCTGGTACAAAGCTGACTTCAGTAGATCTCTTATCATAAGATAACTTCAACGAATCAGCAGACGTTTTCAAGTTTGAACGCACTTGATGGTGAATATCATCCATCCTTTCAGATAACACTTTCACGAACTCTGACACATTTTCAGGTATGTCTTCATAAGCTGGGCATCCTGTTATCA
>NW_013667085.1:67975-69504 GCF_000517525.1 Limulus polyphemus
AACTATCCCTTCCTTAATTAGACCATCCATGACCTTCTGTATCTCTTGCCGCTTTGCTGGAGCTATTCTCCTTAGAGGAATCTTTATTGGACGGTGATTGCCTGTATTTATTCTGTGCTCTACCAGGTTTGTGCATCCGAGGTCATGATCTCATTTCGAAAAGACGTCAGCATAATTTGCCAAAAGTTCTTTTACCTGAAGAGCCTGTGATGATGACAAATGGACTATGCTCTTCTTATAGAGGTCAGTCATATATTCTGGAAGTGTATGTCCTTTTTTTTACAGTTGTATTCCTTGCTTTAACATTGACTGGCTCTACCTCCTGGCACACACCCAACAATGCCCCTTCCTTAAGTGTCTGCTCACATTTAGAGACATTGGCCACTGTTATAGTACTATAGTACTACTTGATGACCTGCCACAAGTGACCTCTCAATCTTCACCACCGCTGGCCTGGATGAGTCTTCCACTGCTTCCACAAGCATCGGGCTTCCTTGGGGAAGTTCTTTTCTTCTACCCCAAATTATCTTCTCTGACATAGGGGGTATTGTAGTTGACTTAAGTGCTGTGACATGCAAATCCATAGATGCAGCAACACTTACCGGGATTTGGCTTTTGTTGTTTCCATTCGTCATTTTATCGAAGTTAACTTCATATTTCCTCGGTAGTAAGTAGTCCAACCCTAATATGCATTGGTCTTCAATCTCAGCCAAGTATACTTTGTGTCTGTCCTTTAAGCCCATGAGCTAAATAATTACCCACACTGGTCCCCACAACCTTGCATAATGTCCTGTAACACCACAGAGCTTCTGTATGGCTTCTGGTACTCCTTTGTGATCTAGCACCTTGATACTCTCAAGAGTTTGCAGAGTTGCAGAATCTATGACAAAGTTGCACTTTTGACCATCCAGCTTTCCTGTCACGTAGACACTATGTGTGCTTGCCATTTTACACTGGGGGTTGGTGGGCGTCCCTCAGCACCAACCACTACTGGTTCCTGAAGCTGACTTATGGGTAGTATTCTTCTTACACTGGCTCCTCATATGTCATTGTTCTCCACAGTTCCAACAACCTTTCTGGGTAGCAACCTATCCTGCCATGGCATTTTCTCTGTGTTGAAGTTGCCGGCATTGAGCTCTCTTGTGCCCTGGTTTGTTACAGTGCCAGCAAAGTCCATCAAACTTCTCTAAAAGCTGCCCTTTTCTGCTCTTGAATCCTGATGACTGTACCAGCCTTGGTACCTCTGTGCTGGACTTAACGTAGGATTCAAATTCAAGAGCTCTGGCGATTGCATCCTGCATAGTAGAGGGGTGTGCTTGCTTTACTTATATCTTCAGTTGTGGACTGTCTAAGGCATCTACAAACTGATCCCTCAGCAACAGCTTGAGGACATTGGGTGGTGTAGTTGGGTAGGCCTTGTGTGCCATACTTTCCAAATCCTGTGCCAGCTCTTGCAGGCTCTCCCCTTTCACATTGACTCTCGTCCTAAACATAGCCATGTAGATTTTGGACTGATTTTGATTTCCATA
>NW_013667085.1:70009-73378 GCF_000517525.1 Limulus polyphemus
CCTTCAGGCTTGTTGCCAGATATACTGCTTTCTACTCCTCTGTCCATCCATTCATTACTGCCAGGAGCTCAAATTGTGCTCTATATGCTTCCCACTGTGCCTTCCCATCGAATACCTGTGGCTTCCTTTGTACTAGATCGCCCCTATTGCTGACACGCATGTCTGGAATGTGACTTCTGGCAGGATTGAAGGTGTCTGCATTAGGATCTAGCTGCAGGGTCTGGAAGGGGCATCCTGTTGTCTGGGGCTGATTAGGTCCATGGCTAATATATCCTCCTTGTGTAAAAGACAGTAAATCATCCTTTAATGTATTTGATTCACTTTGAATTTTACTAACGTTTTCCATTTGTACTTGCCACTGTTGTTGTCTTTCCTGTAACTGTTGGAGACTTTCTTCCTGTTTCTTTTCTTGTTCCAGTTGTCACTGCTGTAATCTCTTATCTTGATTATTTTCTTTCTCCTCCAACCACTGCTGTAATCTCTTATCTTGATTATTTTCTTTCTCCTCCAACCACTGCTGTAATCTCTTATCTTGATTATTTTCTTTCTCCTCCAACCACTGCTGTTGTCTCTCTTGTTTATTTTGCTGTTCGAGTTGCCACTGTTGCAGGTATTCTTGCCACTGATGTTGTCTCTCTTGTTTCTTTTCTTTTTCCTCCAACAACTGCTGTAATCTCTCTTCTTGTTTCTTTTCTCGTTCTTCTTGTTTCTTTTACTAATCTTGTATTGCTGCCATCAGATCTGCTGAGCTGTAGTTTGATTTGTCACCTCTCGTTTCCTTCTTCTTCTTCTTTTTTTTTTATTTTCCATCTCACTTCTGACACCAATTTGTTGCATATGTGCTCGTTTGTTAATTTCAGGTATAAATTCTTCCCGAGGAACTTCAGCGATGTAAGTCCTTTCTCAAATAAAACTAGTTTATTCTTTCTCAATACAACTTTGCAATACACAGAATTTCCACAGTCACTTTCACTTTAACACACGCCATAATTCACAACGATTCACGCACTTTACTTACGGTCACTACCGCTCGCTTGACTCAATTATCTGTCTATCTGCAATTATTTCTCCGTTTTATTTACCGGGCTTATATACAAAAAAAGAAGGCGCCTAGAAAAGACTAGAGTTGCCAGGAAAAGTCAAGATCATTCGAGAATCTCATGACGTGTTACCAGCGTTACGTGACTTCCGCTGTCGTAACAGTATCAAGGTAACAGACAGGAAGTTAAATTACCTGTATATTAAAGGAAAATAGGTCACGTAGATACCATAGTTTGTTTGCTGACATTATACATTGTTAAAGTTAAAATTAACCTTGCAAAACTAATAACAAACATTTTAAACTTCATACTCTAGACATTCTATTGAGAAACCTCTTTTTATTGATATCTGAAACACCTGTCGATAGCACACAAAAAAGGTATAGTTTCTTTAGGTATTTCACTTATCTCTTATGCTTATAAGCAATTTCTATTGATATTCCATACTAGAAGAACCTCTTACCATGAGAAGGAATGCTAAATAAATTTCTTTAACAACAGGTTACTGTGATATCCCACTCGGCCTGATGAGCCCTGGTATTATATTATAGGTATCGTTGGCATTAAATATTGCAGAAAAAGCGTGGTTGACATATTATTGTATATTGTTATTTGCTTTTACTCAAAAGTCCTTAGAATTGCTGGCAAGACAAGGATAAAACCACGGGTAACTTAAATTTTTGATGGCCCCTTTCTGTACAAAGCTTCATTGTTTTAACCATCAAATTAACTTTTTACCAGATATAACGCTTTTATACTACAGTTTTCAATTTAAAAAGGTTATTGAAAAAAAGAGCATAATAACTGTGAATTTCTTGGTACCATGGTTAATTTGGCCCTGTTTATTGGCAAGAAAGTGATAAGACTGTAACATAAACAAGAGGGAATCCTCAATAGCCGCGGCACTAGAAATTCTTTTGGGCAAGATTGGAGTAAATTAATCTGTAAATACTTTGTTTCCCTTTTTATTGGCCTGGCCTGGCCAGGTGGTTAGAGCGATAGACTCGGAATCTGCGTAATAAAACAGCAAATCATTTAGAAAACTTGTCAAACGATATCTACATATTGAAATCACTTAAAGTGGTACTGTTACGTCTCTGGTCGTTAGTTAACTTCCTGTATAATTTCTTTCCGGTGAAACTTTAGTGACACAAGTCCTTTTTTAAATAAAGCTAGTTTATTCTTTCTCAATACAACTTTGAAATTCACTCAATTTCAACGGTCACACTATAAGTTAAATAAACGCTATAATTCACAACGAACAACACACGCGCTTGACCCAACAGTACGTCTCTATCTCTGTCTGCAGTTCAATTACATTCCATTGTTGCCGTCACTTCTTACCGGTCTTATATATACAAGAATACCGCATATCTAGTAACCTCTCGACACTTCAGGAAGGGACATGAACGTTCTAGAAGTGCATGACGTGTTAATAGGGTCACGTGACCTCCGCTGTCGTAACAGTACATACCTCTAAAAATATATCAAACTATTAAAAAAACTCGTTAAACGATAGTTTCCTTTAGAAGACGTTAAGGAACTTGAAACATGCTCGCCCTTTCAGCTGTGTGGGCGTTATAAAGTGATGATCAATTGCACTATTCGTTGGTAAAAGAGTAGCCTAAGATTTGGCGGTGGGAGGTGATGACTAGCTGCCTTCCACTGCTAAAGTAGGGACAGCTGGCGTAGACAGCCCTCGTGTAGCCTTGCGCGAAATTCAAAACAAACCAAACCTTATTATTAGCTGCCCACTTTTCAAGGACTTAGCAAAAATATCAGCAAGTGGATCACAAATCAATCCATAACATCTTTCAAAGCCTTTAGGAAAACGTTATCTGGCTCTGGAGCTTTATCATTATTTAAACTTTCCAATGTTTTCTTAAGAAGTTTGTAATTAAAGTGGTCATTTTTTCAATCGTGTTTCAACCTAGCAACTATTCAGAATGAAGAATATTGCTTAAATCTTCATTAGTAAAAACTGAAGAAGCCTAGCATTTAATAACCCAGTCATTCCATAATCGTCAGATATTAGCATTCCTGTATTATCCCTCAAAGACCTAACTCACATACTAACATTTTGCTTACCCTTAAGCGCAAACCTACACAATGCTGTGTCCACTGCAGGGATCTAACCGAAAGTTTAGTATTGTTACGACAGCGGTGGTCACGTTACGCTAGTAACACGTCATATTCTCGAAGGTTCGTGAAGTCTCGACAGGCTACTAAATATGCGGTAGTCTTGTATATATAAGCCACCAAGAAGTGACGGCAAGCAGGTAATGTAATGGGTAATTGACAGTTGAGTCGAGCACGTGAGACGTTCGTT
>NW_013667085.1:74342-91548 GCF_000517525.1 Limulus polyphemus
GTTATCGGAAAGGATGGATAATATTCACCATCAAGTGTGTTCAAACTTGAAAACGTCTGCTGATTCGATGAAGTTATCTTATGATAAGAGATTTACTGAAGTCAGGATTGTACTTGGAGACAGGGTGTGGTTGTATAATCCCAGGAAAATCAACGGGGAAGTCTCCTAAGTTGTCATCTCCATGGGAAGGCCCATATGACATAGTGCATTGTCTCTCAGATGTGACTTTCCAGATAAAATGTGGGCGGCGAGGTAAGCCAAAGGTGGAGCATGCCAACAGGCTTTGGCATTATCACGGTCCATGACATTTCAGTTGGGACGAAGTAAACAACAGAACAAATGACGCTGCTGAAGATGTGTCACCTGAAAAAGCCACTGTCAAAGAAGAAACTCTACTCGGTTTTGAGAAGGGAAACAGTGAAGCCCTTGATGAAGTTACTACCACTGATGTGACTGTTACCGATGATAGGACATTTCTTGATGAAGCAGATGAACCCCACACGAAGTAGAAGCCAACGAGATGGAGACCAGTAAGGAAGAAGATACGTCCCGTAAAATTAAGAGATTTTGTTGAATTTTAATGTTGAGTTTGTAAATTCTGTACATTTATTTAAGTTATTGTTAATTGTTTATTGGTTTAATGTAAGTGGCTATTGATCGGGACGAACAAGGAAGGGGCAGTGTTACGACAGCGGTGGTCACGTGACGCTAGTAACACGTCATATTCTCGAAGGTTCGTGAAGTCTCGAGAGGCTACTAGATATGCGGTAATCTTGTATATATAAGCCGCCAAGAAGTGATGGCAAGCAGGTAATGTAATGGGTAATTGACAGTTAAGTCGAGCACGTGAGACGTTCGTTGTGAATTATAGTGTTTGTTATAACGCGACTGTGGAAATTAAGTTTATTGAAATAAAACTGGTTTATTCTTTCTGAATACAACTTTGAAGAAAGGACTTGTATCGCTAAAGTTTCTTCGGAAAGAAATTATACGGAAAATTAACTAACGAACAGAGACGTAACAGTATTATAAGCCTTGAAGCTTACTACTTAACCACCATAAGGGCGTAAAAATGGAATCAAATCATCGTGAATCTAATCTTAATAACAGTTACACGTGAATCCATTATACAGTAATTTTAAGTTCAATTTATATGCAGATTTCAACTTTAACCTTCGTGAACCCAGTCGGTAGCATTTTTTTGTTTTGTTTTGTTTGTTTCATTGTTTACTCAAAAAGCTACAGAAGCCCTATCTGCACATACTCGTCCCTTATGTTGAACCGATAGACTAGAGGGAAAGTAGCTAGTCAATACCATGCACAGGTAATTCGTGGGTTACTCTCACCTGATTTAACAGTTGGATTTGGCCATCACTCTTATAGCACATTCGCAGACCCAATGTGCGGAGCGCATTTTTTCGACAACGGATTAACAGTTCGGGCCCACTAAACATTTGCCCAATGTGCGGAGCGCATTTTTTCGACAACGGATTCACAGTTCAGGCCCACTAAACATTTAGCCACTGCCGACCACTTCAGTGAAACAAATTGGAATTATGAAATTTTGGTTTATGAATATATATATAATGTTTGTAATTATAGAGCAAAGTTACGATAACGTTGCTAAGTTAATTCACTGCTCTTCAGTTTCAGATTTTATATTGTTTTTAATCGTTATAATTAGTTTCGGTTCCTAAAGTTTCTGCATTCACGTTGTAACACAAACATATAGAAAACAAAACAAACAAACTTGTATTAGTAACAAGGTGGCGTCCTCAAACCAAAACATGTGATTAAGGAGGGAGGGTGGCATTTCACTATGGCGGTAGACACGGAAGAGTGGAATCCTGACAAATTAGACGAAAGTGTAATAAGTAAGCATGTTTTATATAAATATTTGCTCTGCTTTAAACACCGAGAAAGTACATGAAAAACATTTAATGTATTGAACAATTGAACTTAAAATTGAAGTTTGTACTCGTGTAAGTTAAGCTTAGGAAATTGAAAGTTAAATTGTGAACTTGTGCATTCGTTTATGAATATATATATTTACAGTTTTTCAAATTTTAAATAAAACATCAAGTTCAAGTGCAAGGTTCAATGACTGCCGTAAGCTATAAATATGATGATTATTGAATGTAATGCACTTTGTCTTGGAGATACTGTTTTAATGTTTACATTTCTTTACAGTTTAAATTTGATGACGAATGTAAGGAATAAACTGTCATGATCATCAATTTTTATTAATTATAATGTTAGTTCTATTTATTGTGTGTATTATTATCAGAACACAACAAAAATAATTTCTATCAAAGTGTATAGCTAACTATACTACTGTACTGATCAATTTGTTATGATAACCCAACTGTAACAATAAAAGGTAATGTATGTGGGTTATCATAGTTTGGATCATGTTTAATATAGGTGGGAACACACACAACAGCATGATTGAAGATGTTGATCTTGGCCTAGAGATGGATAAGTCACTCAAACCATCAAGGCAGTGTTCTGTTGCTAGTAGTAGTAAAGCTAATCAAATTTTAAAGTGTGTTTATACACACATTGATAACAAGTCAAAAGAAATAATTGTCTCTATACAAATCATTTGTTAAACTTCACTTGGGATATTGTACTGTATTCTGTAGAGTATAGGATGAGAGGAAACAAGTTGAAGGTATGGAGAAGACAGGTTTATTTCACTAACAGTAAAAGAGTGATTGGCATATGATTGATTTATCATAAGAAGTAGGAGAAGACTGACACTTTACAAGAGCTTAAGAGGAGGGATCAGTTATTTCCTGAAAAATAAAGGGTTGGTTAAATTATTTTTTTCTTCAAGCGTGGACGTGTAAGGACAGTCTTGAAAGACCAAATGGACCCGTGTTGACCATACATTATTATTAATTACTAATAAGAACTTCTGAGTGAAAGTAAAATATATATTAATGTCAACCATGCTATATCCAACTCTAATTAGGCTTTTTGCATAATACCAGAGCTCTTCAGGCAAGCTGGAGTTATACCATAGATGTAATGGTGGTTACTAATTGACCCTCAGATTACTGTTCATTACTGGTCGGGCTTTATATTTTTATTTGTTATAACACTTAATGTAAAGAACTAACCAAACAAATTGAGGAGATCACCAATTTTCTGTGTAAAATGCATAAGAAACCCAATTAATAATTAGTGGGATTAATTGCCATATTTATGGTATTTTTGTTAAAATCTTTTATGACTTGTTCTTTGGGACCCTGTTATGTGTAACTATCAAATTCATGGACCCACAAGCAATTGTGTCTGTAAATAGTTTAGGAAAGTGTATCTGAAAAAAGCAGATGGGGTCATTGATAATTCTAGGGATGAATAACTCCTTATAGCTTGCAACTGCTTAGGAGGGTGGATTCCAAACTAATACCTCATTTTTACTATGATTCTTGAACTTACCAAATGTCAATGCTGCATAAACTCTCAATAAAGTAAACAAACTATAAGGTATTTAAATGTTATTTTTCTCTATGAAATATTTCCTTATAAGCATAATTAAATAAACATATTTCTGTCTTTGCATCAATATTTTATGTTTTGTTAGTACTATGGCTTTGTAGCTGTTTTGTAAACCTCAGTGGCATTACACTGTTCATGGAGGTAATGGTACAGTTAAAATAATAATCTTACAAGATCAATATCTTCAATAGTATTACTAGTTATATATATATTTTTTCCATAACACAACTTGTTTTTATATTTCGCATTTCAGTAAAATTGTTCCTAGTCTTTTTATACATAGTTTTTATGGCTTCTGTGATCTTGATTAACATATAATTAACATAAAATTTAAAGACAATAAGACATCTCTTCAATGGGTCAAGAAGGGTAACTCCTCTTTCTCAATGATTTTCCTTCCTTCCATTTCCCACCTATATCCTCAGTCTCATACGAATATACTACTATGTTCCATATGTGCTCTTCATTGATATTTTGCTTGCATGACTTCCTTCCATGGTGCCTGTTCCTGTCTCTTTATTCCATGGCTAATATCCTCTGTTCGTGACCTTTCTCCTTCTACCCTTACCAATCGGGTTCAGATTTTAATTCGATTGGCTTATATTTCCTTGTCTCCTTCTTCACGTAATTTGTTTCAGGTGTCTTCTCATCAGATTAGGCACCTTACCTTTTCACTGGCATCTCATCTCTGTTGTCTGTTGGAGGAAATTCTTCAATTGGGCATGTGTACCACACCACATGCGTTCATCTCTCACTATCTGAATTGGATCACTATTTCTTCATCATCAGATTATCTTCTTCCACCTGTAGCCATTCTTCAGACATTGGTGAGACTGTGACCAGATGAGTTCCCTTTTGTATATATATATATATAACACACCTGTTATTTGTCAGGGGCTTTTCCCTTTTTCACTGTATAGATCCTTCCCTGTTGCGAGTGGTGCCTGACCAGGTATCCTTCAACTAGTCAAATCCACACTGTCAGGCCATGATGACTTAATATTTATAAATTTCATGACCACTAAATGCTCAATGTTGAGATGGGGTGTTCCAGAAGATTGCTTGTAGATTTTTCCTCATGTTTTTAATTTGCATCATTAATATGCCCCTTTGAGACTGTACTCACCCATGGACTTCATGGGTAAAGCAAAAAGGGATAGCTGCCCATCTCTGCCATTCCTTAGATTGAATAAATTAGGTATGGTCTGCTTTTCAAATTAGGGTTTTCGTGGTCACCCATTCCACTGTCTCCGGTGTTGACATTTCTCTGGACTCTCCACTTTTTCTTCCAGTGGAGTAAGGGAGTCCTTACCACTTTCCAGTTCCAAGCCACGGGGGTGGTGGAACATGGAGGTATCTTCCTGAATGTAATAGTGATATATGATACAAATGTTAAAACCATTCAGTTGAGAGTAGGGTGTCAGTGTTCTGTTGATGTTTATGATAAAAGGTCCTCCAATCTGACCCTCCATATCTAAACTAGTTTATACAAGGGGATGTTGTAGCTTTGGAGTGAGCCATCAAAATTGCAGTTGCACCCCTTCGATTGGGATCTTTCATCCTATCTCCACATGGATGTCTGTTCCCAGTGGCTGGGTTTTGGATTCAGAGCTGGACCAGTCAACATAAGTCATCACACAGATTACAGGTGTCTCTGTTCCCTCACTGAATTGTACTCTTGTTCACTACTACCGTGTTGAGAGTCACAGTGGAGGAACATGAATATTACTATAGTTCTTCCTCTTACACTAGCCCTCGAAGATTTTAATATACCAGAGATGTTAATGTGCTGGGGGTGGTTCCTTTTTGATTGATTTAAGTGGGCTATTTCAATATATGGGGACATCTTTAATTTTCTCACATTGCTATCATGTGCCCTATTCACAGAGGTGGGTATGATATATCCCTCTGGTCTGCTGAACTTGAGGTGAAGACAGTATGATCCTCTTTCCTACCTCTACATGGATGTTGGTTCCCAGTGGCTGGGTTTTGGATGCAGTTGACTTGCCATGTACGGTTCCTCATGCCCTATCCACTCTACAATTTGGAGCACTTCCTTTTCCCTCTCACCCACATTATGGTCATCTAAGGAATTGATTCCCAATTTGCCCCTGAAGAAGAAAGTGCTCGGGTTAATAGGTTTTTATTCATTTCTATCAAGACTTCTTGAACCTACATGTTTTTCTAACATCAAGAATAAGGAATTGAGATTCAGAATTGAGTTGGTCGTATCCCTATCCAACCATTATTCTCTTCCTTTTGGATGTGCTCCTCCCATTTTATGCCCATGTCTATATCATTTATTTCCACACTAGGCAAATAGTATACCTGGTACAGAAGTGGAGTGGTCTCCTATGTATGTTTCTCTAATGCAAGGATCTCCTCTTTTAGAGGGTTCTTTGGTCACTTTTGAAGAATTCTTTTTTCATTCCCTCGCACCAGTCCTTCCACCTACTCATTGTGGGATTCTAGCTATTTATGTGAGCGGAGGTAATGTACGGTATCGGAAGTTATAATTTTTCTATTCTGAAAATGTATTTTTGATAGGTACTTACCTCCTCTCACACTTCCCACCCCTCCTCCCCACTGAAAATTGGTGTTTCCATTTTCTGCCAAAACCGAGATGATAGTTCAGTAGAATCGAATAGAGGGAGTCACATGCATCAGAAGGGTGTGTTGCACTCTTATTAGTGGAGGTTTGTTGCATGATGATTTACGTACAAGATGCACGTACGTATATTTTGCATAGATGCTGCTTAATTTTATAAGGTGGTGGCAATTATCTTGGGTAATTTGTACTGCATTATAGTTTGTGACATAGTTATTTGCAGTTGTAACTTGTATTGTGGTTGTGAAAAAATAGTGTTTTTATGAAGTAATTACTAAAAATAATTAAAAACATTCTAATATGGCATTTGAAAAAAATATTCAGTGTTTGATGTACAGATCATTTCAAATATACTCAAAATACTTAGAATTTTAAGGTTTTACATTTTATATGGAAGGCTGGTGTTGGATTCTCCTTGTCTCTCATGATATGTAATTACAGTAAATAACTGTAAGTTTAGCATTTTATTCATTGTGATCTAAATGTATGTGCTTTCATCATGAGGATTTAAATTTTTAGGTTAGTTTTGCATTTTATAAGCAAAACTGGTATTGGATTCTCCTTCTGTGTAATTAGAATAAACAACTATACAGGTTTGTTTGTAAGTTTTGTATTTTATTCACTTGTGAGCTACACATCTGTACTTTCACTTGCATGATACCCTATTTATATGTAAAAATAGACCAAATTTCAATAATTCTCTGAAAACTTTTAGAGGTAGATATTTACTCCTTTCAATTCATCCAATGAAAAGGAGGATCTACCCTGTACCTTCTGAAAGAACTGTTACCGAGTTTCATAAATGATGATATCCTATACATATTCATAATGTTACCGTTTCTGGATTTATCATTTGAAGTTTGTCAGAATGGAGATTTGAAGGCATTGGATAGGGGAGTGAAGCATCCCACCTTCCAATTAAATTGTTGGGTCTTCCTGATTGATCCTTATTGGCCAGCTCAGCCTTGGTTTCTATACAACTGCTCCTCTCTCCTCTTGTCCCTCTTCCACTTTCTCCCTACCTTGTGGAACACCCGATCTCAATGGTGAGCATGCGCAGTCGTGGAAGATAAAGCGCGAGTCAACATGGCTGGACAATGCAGATTTCGAGTTAAAGAATACCTATTCAGGCACCACTCGCCCTAGAGCGGGATCCATGGGATAAATAAACAGAGAAAGAGCACCTGAAAAGAAAGGAAAGTATGAATAAAAACTTACCAGTTAGAGTCGCCACAGTTAGAGAACGGCCACAGGTGGTAGACGAAGCCCTGATGAAGAGGAAACAGCAATATGATGGAGATAGTATGAGATGAACTTACTGGGTGTAGTCCACATGCCAGACTGCAGAATCTCCTCCATTGGACTATGAAGATGAGAAGCAAGGGAAGAAGTGAAGTGTCAGATCTGATGGAAGATGGACGGATGAACCAGCCACATTGTTACCCTCCTTTCTTCAAGTGGAGTATGGCAGTCCTTACCACTTTCCAGTTCCAAGCTGCTGGGGTGGTTGACCATGGAGGCATCCTGCTGAATGAGTTGCACACAATAACCATTCAGTTATAGAGTAGGGCAGTGGTGTTCTGTGGGTGTAGATGATGTGATATCATCCTATTTGTGATAACCAATGACAACAGAGTGAGACGTCAGAATGCAGCTCACCCCTTCAATTGGGAGCCCTCATCCTACACTCGTGTATATGTTGGTACCTCACAGGCAAGTTTTGGATTTAGAGTGAAACGATCAACATAAGTCTTCACACAGGTTTCGAGTTGTCTATCTTCCTCCCTCGATTTCCTCTGTCTGTGTTGTGGGTCACAGCAGTGGTACATGGGATTGTTCCAGTTCTGTCCTTGACTATCCTTTGTCCTCTCTTTTTACGGGGATGTTATTGCCATTTGAATGATCCCAGGCTGTTTCATGGTTGGGGGAATTGATTGAATGCGATAGACATCCTTTGGATACCAAATGTCAGAGCAAATCCTCATTACATACCTGGGAATCAGAGTCGTTCTCAATCCCCTGGTTCTTGGGTTTTGAGGTGAAGATGGTATGATCCTCATCCTACCTTCACACTGGGAGGTTTTGGATGTAGTTGACATTATGAATACGGTCCGCTGTGCCCTAGCCACTTTACACCTATGGGGTGCATCCTTTGTTTACCCACTTTTCTCATTGTGGGATTGAGTTACAATATATTTCTATGGTAAGGATCACTTTCCTGCCACATTCTCTCCCACTCGGTTGTGCTCCTCTCATTTTCTGCCCTTATATCGTACAAATTCCATCGTTAAGTGAAGAGTATACCTGTCTAAGAAGTGGTGCGGTTCCCCTCTTCGAATCTGAATCTCTCATTTCCAAGGGTATCCTTCAGACATTTTTGGGAGGTACTTCTGTCGTACCCTCACATCAGTCACTCCTCCTTATCAATGTGAGATTCTAGCTAATCGTGTGAGAGGAGGTAAGTACCATATTGGAAATTATAATTTTCCTATACTGAAAATGTATTTGATATGATACTTCCCTCTCCTCACACTTCCCACCCTTCTTCCCCACATTTCTCTGATGCTGACATCTGCCAAACTTTAAAGTGATAGTTTGGTAGAGGAGTGTTGAGGGAGTCATATGTGTATGTCATGCTCCTATTGATGAGTAGGTGATGCATGATGATTTGGATGAGAGACATGTTGGAATCTTGAAATTCCAATAGGGGGGAGCGGAAGGCTTGTGGCATGCATAGAGAACAAGTTTGCATATAGAGGGCAGCACTGAAGGAGAATATCTAATCTTGTGAGAGGAGGTAAGTACCTATCGGAAATACATTTTCAGTATAGGAAAATTATAACTTTTGTCATCTTTCAGAGATAGTTGGGCAGGTTCAATTGAGAAAGTATGGAGACTTCATTCAAGAATATGCCTCCCAGCTCCAAGGAATTGAACATGCTCTGGATGAAACTCTTAATGAATCATGGGATATGACCTTTGATCCAGTGTCTCTTCAGGTCAGTGTATGAATTGATGCAACATGATGTAGCATTAAACTGAATAACATTGTATGAAAAGACGGGTGTAATTTTTTACATTTACTGCAGCTGTCAAGTCAAACATGTAAGTTAGGAGTTGTTTATTTTACTTATTTTGTTTTTAACTAGTAATTTCTTGTGGTATCGGCACTGTTACTGCCTCTAAGAATTTGATGATGCTGAAGAGCTTAAAAAAGAGTGATATTTGTATCTGATGATAATCTTTTATTGCTTTTAAAGCTATTATTTTGCAGTCTGTTAAATATAATGTTTTGTCTTAAAGTTTCAGTGTTTTGATAAGAAATAAACTTTTGACTAACAGGGATCAGTTCAATTTCACATTTTGTTTATTTTCAACAATAGCAGAAATGTAGTGTTTAAAATTATTGTAGTGCATAATGCCTTATACTAGTAAAACATGATCTATAGGTCACTGGTGATTTGAGTGATGTTACTTCCCAGCAAGAGTGGTAATAATTTTTCATAAAGCCTTCTTTACAAGCCTTGTACAATTATTTCACAAAAATGTATAAAATTGCTGGTCAACTTTAAGAATTTATTGCAAAAATAAAAATTGTTCAGCAGTTTTTTATGCATAAAATTGCTTAAACACTAAATTGTAAATAGCAGTTATGTAAAATTGCACATATATCAATAGAAAAACTTCAGTAATAAAATATATACCATATTTAGAAATTTTGGTTCATTAGACTTAAAATTAACTTGATTAAGTTTGCAGACTTAGCTCAGTTCATAATGTAAGCCTAAGCATGTACATTAATGATATATCTTACCACTGTTTTTTTTTTTTTTTACATTACTATGTAGTAATCTGTGTATGCTTTCTACACTTAACCTGTGGTTCATTGTAGTCTTCTGTATATACATTTTAAAATAGTTAGTTATTATTGAAATATATAACACATATTAAACATAATTTTAATTATAAGTGTTTTCACTAAAACATTTCCACTAACATTTTTACATGAGAATATACTGACCAAAAACTAAAATTTGGAAAATTTCATCTGCATTTTTCAGAATTGATTGATAATTTGGCGAATATGAATCATCTTTTCAAACTCTAGAGATATGACTTACGATTTAGATTGACCTGTATTTAAAATCAAATACTGAAATGCTTCGTAAGGTCTAAAATTGATTATAAGTATAAAGTAATGGCTAAACTTTGTGTATAGTCATCTAAAAAAAATGTGAAACACAAATAAAGTGTAGGCAGTTAAATTTTGAACTTTAGCAATATCATCTTGAAATTATTGACTTTTGAGCTCTTTGCTTTAATTCTCTTAAGACATTATGGTATTATTTGTTTGTTTTTTTGTATTTTCTTTTCACCCTAGCTTAGTTTTGTCAGCTTAATCTAATATAGTGTAAAAGTAGTTGTTAGTCAGTATGTGTTTTTCTTCCTAACATCACCATCTCATAAAATTAAAGTTTTTGAATTATTATGTGATTGTTTGTTATGAAATTATTAATAAAAAAATTAAATTAAAAGTACATGCTTTTTTTTTCTCATTAGTTTATAACGAAGCAGATACTGATGTTACATAACCAAGCATCTCTTATTTGTGAAAGCTATAACTTTATTTACTACTATTCTGTAAAATAGGTTTTCTTAAACTCAACTTTAGAATCTAAATAATTCTTCATTGTTACCATACATGACTGAAGATAAAAAGAAAAAACGTAATAAACATATTTTTTCTTTCCCCTCATTTTAACATGTTTTGGTGTGGATTCTTTCTTGATAGTTCCTTCCTTATGAAAGAACTACTCTTCTAGAACTTGTATCCACAGACAACAAAATCCTGAACAAAGTAATTACTGTATTTGCTCATTTGTGTTGTGAAATCAAGGAGCTGTGTCATGAAGCAAGATCAAAGTTTTTTAATTCTCTACTTTTTTATGGAGAAGGAGGTTAGTAAACTATTTGATTTAAGTTTTATAGATGTGAGAAATTTTTTTTTATTACTAGAAATATTGACATGTTATTTTAAAAAATTCTTAAACTGTTGTTTATTATTTCTAATCCATTTACATAATATCCAAGGGTTAATGTAACTTGAATAATTGAGCATCCTCTGTCTCACTGTGATCGACTTGTGATGACTTGAATGTGCCTAATGAAAAGACGCATCAACTGCCCTTTCTAACAGGTGACCAATGAAAAACATAGAGCTGTAGATCTTGTGCAATCACAATATCTTGTGTCAATTTATGATATTATTATTTTTAAATTCTATGTTGAAGAACTTATTCAATTTTAAGAAAGAAAATATAATCAAATAATGGCTATGAAATCTATATTAGATAACAACAATATTTTCAGTGTTTTATCAACAGGACATGGGAAGACAAAAATTCATGCTTGTTTGTCCATGATTTTACCCATAGAGCATTGTGGCTATTTATTCCAGTTTGATACATTTTTACACTGGTTATACTTAGGTGTTAATTTAGTGATCAGATGTAGTTAGAACATAACAACTGAATTAATCAAGTTAAGAATTAACCTAGTTTTGAGACAGTGTTTTTCTGCCTTATCCATTATTTTTGACAATTTGGTTTTGCCTATTTATTATTTTGTATTCTATTTACCAACAGTTTCTGTCCTTTTCTTAATTTTTAAACTTTTCACTATAGTGTCAGGTTTCAGAGGACTTGACTTGATATTACATGAACATCTTTTAAGGCCAAATTTATGCTGTTAATGAAAATATGTGATTTTATTATGTAATTAGTCTTTAAACACGAAGCATTTCAAATCTTGAATTAACTCCAAACAAGAAAAAATGCAGCAAAACATAAAGTTTATGCACAATAATAACTTAATTCAATGACATAGAAAAAAGCTAAATATTCTATTATCTAATTGAACCAGGCATGACCCAGTGGTTACCATGCAGAGCTGCAGATCAGAAGGTCCAATGTTTAATATGCTGCTGTATTGCTCTGCATTTTCATTGTGGGAGTGTTATAATTGTGATTGTCAATCCCACAATTGATTCAATAGTAGCTGTGTATTAGATGACATATATTTCTAATTGGTTATCCTCCCTCTGGTTAGCAATCCTAAATTAGAGTTATCTATGCCTAAATTCTAAGGTTTTCTGTCCTAGTTGCTGAGCCCATGTATCATAAGCTATGCCATTCATACTGAAAATATCAGTACTGTCTGCCTACATGTTCAGGTTGAAAGTACCAATATTATTTCTCCATCTGTTTATTTTAGAGCCATCTGGTGGACTTCAGGAAGGAGATGCTCAGGTTTACATTGGACGTATGATATCAGTAATACAGGTAAACAACATTGCATCTAATATTGTTTTATAAACCAGTTCTCTATCAACTCACTAGACACAAGTGAGACTCTAGTTAGTGAAACGTAAGATTTTATATGAAATTTTGCTCTTATCAAAACTTGCTTAGTATCTGAAATTGTTAATTTCATGTGTTTTGCCAATTTTTGTGGGAAAATCTTAATAGATACATTTCAAATTGTAGTCAAATTGAAACAACTTTAATTACAAGTTCTCACAGGTTTTTCACAGAGCTTAAATGATACATCACAAAGTTTAGTAAAATAGAGACAATGATATTTAAAATCTGATTACACTATCCTTTCATAACTGATGTAACTAATATTTAATTCAGTGTACATTGTACTTCTCATTGGAATTGAATCTAAGCTCTTTGTTTTTTCCATTTAAAAATAGCTATAACCAACTGAGAAAGTATATCATAATGCTCGAATGAAATATTTGTTCAAAAATGAACTTCAGATTTCTAGTAGAAGGTGAACAGATCAAAAACTATGTCATATTCTTATACAGAAGCTTTAAAGTATTGTTAAAGTGATAGTTTTGACAAAATGACACATGCCAAAATGTTATCATAATCAACATTAAACATATGAGAAAAAAAATCAGAATGATGCTACATACTTTTTGAGCAAGAAACTCATAATAGTGTATGTGAAAATGTTTTTCTTTTGTTATTTTTGAATTAATAACATAATTTTTCTAAAATTAGCTAAGAACTTAAGGTTTAAAATTTTTTTTGACAGAGTAATGATGAATAATATGTAATTGTTGTTTGTTAAATTACAGTATGCATTTTTAAAAGAACATTTTCTTGTATTTTGTATATTATTGTGTGAGGTAGTTATCAGATTTATGCAACATAGTACACTTAAAATTAGCTCTCTCTTTCATCATCCCTTAACTTTGTTTGTCTTGGTGATAGAAACAAGTAATGAGATTTATTGATTAGTAATTTGACTAATTGTTTAAAGTGGGAAGTAAATTGTTTCATCCTTTAGACGTGTTACTTATAAATGTTATATGCCTTTATCTTCTTGATTTACTGTTTGCTCATAAAACTAAGAGAAACAACTGTAAAATAATTTGTTCAGTCATTATCCTTTTTCTTTTTGACAAGGAATTATCCTGCTTTATAAATCGATGCTACCTAGTTACCAAGAATTTAATACATCAGTTGTCATCATTGTATTGTGGAAATAAAAATGGTCCAACAGTTATTGATGTGACAGATGTTCACTTCCAGGTGAGATTTTTTTTACTTGTAATCTCATAAATTGTGTGTTCTTGGTCATGCATTGAAATGTTTTTACAACTATTTTGCATATCTATAGGATTATAAATTGAATAGGATAATTCACAAAACTTTAAGACAACATGAATCATTTGTTGCCAGAATAGTTAAGATAATTATATAAGCATTCATAATTTTGCAAAAAAAGAATGTTAACCTTAACCTATTTTTTTAGCTTAACTCTTTCATTGCCATGGTAGGGTGGTCTTTATCCAGGAGGTAAAAAATCGAGATTAGTACTTTCTTTTGGGGCACCCCATAATTTTATGAGGTTTGACCAGAAACTATAGTATACAAAATTTTCAGGGAATTAAACCATGTTAAGGGATTGCTACAAGCCCTTGAAGTTTCTCCCCCTGTGATGTTGTGTTGTACAGTGTGCATCACACTTAAAATTAGCTACTCAAACAAACAAAAACTATATACTTGATGCAAATCTCTCTTAAAACATTCGAGGAAAAGGAAGAAAAAACACATTTTTTACAAACTAATTTACTATAGAACCATAGAAAAATGAATTGCTCAAAGCTACTTGTAACTTTGCATATTACAGAATATAACAACATTCACTTTTACAGCATTTATGATGGTACTGGTCTTTACATCAAGGAATTTCTTTCTATACTCCTTGACCACCAAAAGAAGATAATATCTTTGGTCCTGCTTGTGTATAGTGTGAAGCCAGCTATATTCTTCCATGAGGGTCACAATGCATTCTTTGATTTCATTTATGTCCTGGAGCTGCTTGCATGTTTCTTTGCCCTTCAAGAACCTTCCATCTTGCTTCCATTGGTCATGATCCTTGGAGAGGAAGGAGTCTGATTTGATGCCAATGATTTTGAAAAACTGGAGACTGTTTCCCATGATGAAGTTTTCCAGGGCTTCAGCCTCTGTCCCCAAGTCCCTCTTCTTGACAATTGCTCTGTTCTGCCAATCCTCATTTTATGGTTTTCGAGAGCTTAGACCATACGATGCTTGGTTGTCAAAGACACATTGTCATCAAAGAAGGAGAGGGAGATGATCTCTTATGATAAATACCAGAGGTGTCAAGTGAACTTCTTCATTGTAATGTTGGCCATCTGTGGATCCAAGGTCTTGTAGACTTGAAGAACCTGGATGAGCTGTAGGTCATTCTTTGAAGTGGACAATGAGAGAGGGTGTGGTACCATGCTTTGATGTAAATGGTGGATATGAATATGCAAATTATTCACATTACTGCCTTCTCTCTGACCATGAGGAACATCAAGACTTTGAGAGCATAGATGGATTTTGCCATCCACCTGATGCAATGCATTGCTCCTGGAGCCATTGACCAAACTCCTCAAAGCAACATTCCTTCAAGAAATGTTGTTACTAACTCTAAGATTTCTGTATATTCTTCTCTGAGTTGCTGAGTCCAGAGTACAGCAGTGCATCAAGAGAGCATGAGAACAGCTCCTGTAGAGGCTCTACCTTCCTCTTCTCCCTGTCCTGACTCTTTTCAGTGGTGATGGTTCTTCAGAACCATCTTCTCTTAGTGAACTTGCACCAGCTACATCCTGATCTGTCTACAGGATAGAATCAAGAAGAGCTGGTTCCATACTTTTTGGCCATTGACTTTTATGAAGAACTTCTGTCAGAGGCACTGCAAGAGAATAATCGACTTCTTCAACTTCAGATGCCTCTGACAGGCTTCCTCCTTCAAAAGAAAATGACATATTTAGGAGGAACTCAATTTCCTCCTGTGTCAAGACCTTCTTCTTCCTCAGTTTTTTTGTTTTTTCTTTAAGTTCAGGTTCTATTTCTAGAAGGAAAAAATATAAGGTTTAATACCCATTTTCTATTGTGTATCATTACATGTATGTTACACATTGTATATCATCATCCTTCTATTGTTTAGAAATTCTATATATGCTATAAATGATGATTACTTACTTGTAGGTAATACTTTACGAAAACCTGGTAGCACTTGCAGTTTGCTGGTGAATAATTGGTTTCTCAAGTTACAGTCAAGAAGGCTAAGCCAAGAATACTATCCCAACCAAAATGAGCCATATTTATATTACTGGAAACTACACATGCACGTAAGCATGGTAATATAGGAAACAGGATGACCATAAGCATTTACACATATTTACACCTATACCACCGCTAAATCCCGACCACCAAGTAAGATAACTAGCCAGTTTATTGGATAAGATACATCTTCATATTTTGTACAGAGCTGCATCATAAATATTTTCTCTCACTTTTATAAAGTACTTTAGACAATTATTATTGCATCCACTGTATTGTAAAGAAACCGGCAAATTTTATCCCACTGTGTTATCAGAGTAGTAATCCAAATAGTTTCTGTAGGATACTTCTGCTTTTGGACTTATTGGATTGGCCGGGACTTTATACAAAGCCGTAAACATTTTATAATACTTTAGACAATTGTAATTGTAACCATTTTACTGTCAACAAGTTGATATATCTTTTCCCACTTTGTTTTCAAAGCAGGAAAAATTCTGGGAATTGCTCTGAATGAACTTATTTGATATTAATGGTGTCAAAGTATGGTAACACATAAACACGAATGGTGATTCATTGCTTTATATTTGGCAGGTTTCTACTTCAGCCGCTAACAGTAGAATAACAATAGGAAATAGGTGTAGAAAGATTAGAAGAAACTCAGAGGAGATTTACTTGGAACTTTACTGTCTGTACTGAAAAGAACAGAGTACTATTCAGTTTGTTTCTTCTAGTTTCTAACTCATCTACTAGCAATAAAATAACTACAGAAAATAAGTGTGAAAAGGTGAGAGTGTAAACTCTGACCATAAGTACCTTGAAATTTTGTAATCACTACTAACAATACTATAATTTTATTTTGCAACCTTTATTTTTGTTATACTTTGATTACTTACCTATAACCTTGATAAATAAATATAATGTTACAGTACCAAAAATAACAAATAAAACATAAAGCTTTACTGAAAATAAAAATGTTTGATATTTAATTACAAAGTTTTTTATTTTTCATTTGTTTTAACTGTCTGTTATTATAAAAGTAACTAAAATGATAAAAATAGAAAGTTGTTAGGTAAGATAATGAAAAAAAATTAATAAAAAATCATTCATGGTGTATATGCGCCAAAAACTTCTGCATTACGCTGTTTGATACGGTCATGTTGATGCATGTGTGTCATGTAATTTTCAACTTTTCTTAGGGTATTTTTAGTCAGACACGGTTCAAAGGTCAATAAAACAAAAATTAATAAATAGAAATAGGTTTATACTGTTAAGAGATTTAAGCTATTTAGAATGAACATTTGTGGTTTCTTATTACAATTTGCAGTTATTCTAGAACAAAAAAGGTTATTTAGATTTATTTCCTAATTTTTATGATGGTTTGAGGTTGGTCAAATCAATCAACACCATGTAGAGTTAATATTGATAAAATAACAGATTGAAC
>NW_013667085.1:91569-99976 GCF_000517525.1 Limulus polyphemus
GATGGTTTGAGGTTGGTCAAATCAATCAACACCATGTAGAGTTAATATTGATAAAATAACAGATTGAACATAAAGTTTTATTTAAAAAAAACGTTTGATGATTATCTAGAAGAATATAGAGATTACACAGATGAAACTTCATAAATTTCAGATAGAGAAAAGTATTTTTAATCTTAAAATCAAAATTACTGTGCATGTTGGATAATCAACATTCTGAAAGAAAAAATCCATGAGCAAATCTTTAATAAAAAAATCTTAAAGCATAATTCAAAAACCAGATATTTTGTGTATGAAATTTTGTAATGTTTACTAATAATCTGCAAAATTTTGTAAAGATACTTTTCTGGTTACAAGCTGGATGGATTCCACCCAGCTTGTAATGGAAGGGTTAAACTAAGGCATGAAAAAATATACCTTCATCAACGTTGGTAACTTGTGGTTGTTAAACGATACAACCAATCATCATAAACTTGAATTCATGACAAATATCTAAGCATTAATGAAGCTTCATACTCTTATTATTAACAAAATTTGACACGTAGTTTAATAACAAGTTATTTACACTAAAATTAAATTTTTAGGAGAGAGAGAAAACAAATTACTGGGAAACTGATTTTATAACACCATTGATGTCTGAGGTGTAACATTTCAGATCCCATTGGTTTTATACAGTACACAGACCAACTTACTGTCTTGCGATGTTTTTATATTAAGGCTAATAAGACCATATATATAACAAATTATCAATAAAATATATTTGTTTGGTAAATAAGAATTTTAATGTTCAAATTATGTTTCCTGGAGTTCAACTTCTTAAGCAATATGTACAAGAAGTTTTTATATACAAGTATTTATGTTCAGTGGTAGGGTTCACACTTGTTAGCTAAGCTCGGCAAATGTAGAATTGTTTTATAGTTAAATTATGAAGAAATAAATTTTCAAAATCTGAATCAGTTTTTATGCTGAATGTGAATATTGTTTTTTGTCAAGAATACTTAAAGGAACAGTTTATTGCAATTTTTTTCTTTTAGAGAGTTTATGAACATCTTGGGGAACTGCTTACAACTCTAATAACTCTTGATGAGATTGTTCAATCTCAGGCAACTTTTCGAGAACACTGGACATTGTATAAAAGAATGATTAAGTCCGTTCACAGCAACTCCACCATGTTTGGCATAAGCATGGATAAATTAAAACCGTTTGAAAAAATAATAAGCCAGATTGAAACTCGGCTGTTACAAGGAAGGATATTCCTGGTAAGATGAGTCGCTTGTGGCAAAAAATAATTTCATTTATTAGAAAACATGTTATCATGTGAAAAACTGAAAACAGTTGTGATTTTGTGAAAGTATTTCTTATTATTGGATATGACATTGTTGAATGCTTGTCTTAGTGTGTTTGATAGGTTAATTTATAGGTGACTGTTTATATACTTTGACTGATTTTTCTATCAAGTAAGCACCAATACCATCACTAATGAAGTGAAATTGACACAGAGTGTTATTTAGATACTGATTATAATATTATGTCCACAGTGAATGTATTTTATATTGTATTTTATGAGATAACAACTTATAAATTTAAGCATTTTGTCTGTTGGATGAGTTATATTTGTGTATCTAGGCTCTTTGAGCAACACTGAAAAATCTTTCCAAGAGTACAACACTGAGAAAGCTTACAGATAAAGTTTGGGTGTGTTGTAGACTTTTGCCTCCTTCCATGGCATGTGAATAAAAAGCACAGTTAATCCAGGCTATTTCAAGTTATGATCATTAAGTATGCTGTTTAAAATCATATAGTTTACAGTAAATGTGAGTGTAAACATAGTTTGTAAACAAGCTGGACTTGACATTTCAACAATTTTTCCAGTATTAGTTTTGTAACAAGAACCTTATAACTTATTCTAAAAGTTAAGGTTTTGCTCTTAGCTGCATTTAACTTTACTAAGTATGGTGTGGGAACAGATTTCAGTTGAATCTTAGAATTTTTCAACATTTGTACAGAAGGTTAATTGTACTCTTCATGAAGGATGTGGTGGAGGGTCACTGCATATGCCATCATAGCTACATATTTGGTTCATGATGAATTCCTGACCATTCAACAATGCATTGGCTTCATAGATATATGTATGGGTGGAGGGATATATGTCCCAGCCTTTTGTGAGAGAAAATATTCATATAGAAAGACTGTTTGATGAAGTAGAACGAAAGGAAATGCTATTTTGAATAAGAAATCCTGTAATGTTCTTCATAGAAGCAGAAAAGCTTACAGAGCTGAGTACTTGAGACAGAACTTTCCTCTGGAAGCGCATATGTGGCCCTTATCCTCAGGGTGAAAGCTGTAGTTACGACAGAGAACCTTTTCATCTAAAAAGCAATTTCATGATTGCAATGAAGCTTGACAGATCTCTTGGTACCAATAACAAGTTAATAAAATGTGGATTTAAAGCTGACAAGGCTCATAAGCCAAATGTTCACATGATTTCAACAACATCTTGAAATCAATGGCTGTTTTCAATGTAAGACAACCAAAGAAACTGGAATATTTGACCAGATACTTCAATGAAGTTCCATTGGCCATTTATGGCTTTGGTCTTTATTAAATGTAGGCTTTGAAGTAGACATCTATTTCATTGGAGTGTCTGTAGAAAGTTTGTCAAGATATGTAGTCTAAGACTAACTTTGCTGACCTTTGCAGATGCTTGCTACAATAGAAATTGTGGTATTAATCAATAATGCAAAATCATGCAATCAAACTTAGAAAGAATAATGATAGCAAGAGTAATTCTAAGTGCAGCATCTGACCTGAAATATGTTTCATATAAAGTGAACTGACCTTCAGTATTAATCATTTTGAAAGGTGTTTAAAACATTTTTAAATTGTCGGTGAAGAGGAAAAGTATGAATACCAGATTATAGATCTGAAATTTAAACTTGTTCATTGCATGATTGAGTTTAAGATGTTAATTAATCGATATTTATTCCTCAAAGGGTTGCATGGAACAAGGTTTTGATGATGGAAAAGCCTTTGTTTCTAAAAACAGTGTCTTTGCTGAGGAGTTTTTCATCAACTTGAGGAATATTTTTGCTCAAGTTGAACCAAAACTAGGTAGGCTGAAAATGTTGTAATATTCTTTACTGAATGATTTATATAAGTGATGTCAAATTAGGTTTTTCTTCTAAATTCTCTGTTTTTTATTTCCCTTTCCGTTATGTAGGGTCATAATTGTCTTTCATCATCTTGTATTTTGTATAATATGCAAAGAATAATTAAAAATTATCAGCAATTTTATTAGCAAAAGTAATTTTTTTAACAGTAATTACAGAATGTATGATACCAGATGTTACAAAACAGCACCACATAGTGTCCGATTTTTCAATTTCCTATTAGTTATAGTCATAGCAAAAACAAAGTTCATTTGTTTTATTCAACATTGCATGAAGAGGATAATCATTTATAGATACATATTGCATAATTATAATAAACTCACATTTTTCAAATTTTGTTAGTATGCAAAATCATAATTTCTTGTTTATGGGAGAATAGTTTAACTTGAACTCTGTGAAAGAACTTGGTAATGAAAAACAAACTTTTGGTTGTCAGTTTCTTGTACAAATGAGATATGAAGTAGGTGGTTAAAATTGTTATTTATCATACTGAAATTTATTTTAATATTTGTGAAATACACTTTAAAAATTTTTTTAAAATTATGTTAAAAATAATTCCTTTTCTAGGAGAGTTGAATGAACTTGATACTCGAGCCAAACTGGTAGGAATCTGTGCCTTGTATGTTCTTCATTTTTACCTTTTCCGTACAGTGGACAGAAAACAGTTCAAACAGATATGGGATACTTATAAAAAGGTGTGGGAATAACTACTGCAGTTAAAACTTATCTTTTTTTTTTCATTTGAGATAATTAATTTTAAGTTTAGAGTTCAGTACTTACATATTCTAAAGATCTACAGTGATTTTGTGAAACCTCATAGTATTGTACAAACTCAGTATTAACCCTATTGCCCTTGGTATCCCTCACTGTGCATGACACAAGGTTTTAGTGTCTTACATTCAAAATTTTATCAAACTACAGTTTGTTTATGTTATACCAATTAGAATAGCATAAAATCTTAGCTAATAATCCATATTTTAATAGTATATAAGTTTTAAGTTCTTAATTCTACAAGGGAATATAAAATAAAAATCCTGAATTTCCACTACTGTAACACATTTTGTCTTAGCATGTCATCATCCCTACTTTATACATCACCCCTCAAAAATTAAACATAAATTACTCTCTATAAAATCGTTATTGCTCAGACAAACCATAATTTTTATAGTCTTCAATTTTGTTTGGTTACAGAGCAATCGAATAGAAAATCAAATAAGTTTTAAGTTCTTAGTTTCATAAGGCAATATTAAAAAGTAAAATCCTGAATTTCCCCTAGTAGGAAAATTGTGACATTTTCTCTCTAGGCAACCTCTCTTCTCGAATTTATTTACCACCCCTTCAAGAAGTACAAAATTTAACATAAATTACTCATTATAATGTCGTCATCACTCAGGCAAAGCATAATTTTATACCCTTCAATCTTATTTGGTTACAGAATCATCAAATAGAAAACCAGACTACTCTTGCCACTCCCACCTGTCACATCCTCTCTTTCACAATTCGTTGATAGTTCTCTCTTACATTTCATTATATATTACCTATAACCAATAGAAAGTCAAGGTTTTCATCTATCAAATGAAGTATTGTATAATGTTGTATTCTGAACAGAATATCATCAATTTCACTCACAGTACAAGATTCCCTCCCGTGGGAACATTAACGACTAGCTTGGATGAATTTGTAACAACTCTTATCGCATAGTTAGAAAGCCAGGAAAATTTTGAGAAGTAAGTGAACTTGTCTACTTTTGTATGTTATTAGTCTATATTCTGTGGTGCATTATTTAATTAAATAAAAATTAATTGCATTACTATCTATAATATAAAAAATTAGGGTTAACTCTCTTTGAAACTCAACAGCAAGAAAAAAGAAGATTAGGTAAGTACTTTATTTCTTGTTTTTCATATTTATTCTTTATTTATTATTGTAAAATAACTCAAATCTAAAAATATAGTTTTTTTAAGTTATTTATGACCAGATAAGGTAAAATAATTAATAATAATAATAATATAATTAAAATGGTTCATGAGGCACGCACGCAAACAGCTCGTGGATAATGTAATTCAATAGCGTAATGTGAGCTGCGCATTCCCCAAGTGACTTACATCTTATAATGATGCAAATAGTAGTTAGACATGAGTCAAAAGGCAATAAAATAATAAAATTTAATTATAAATAGATGTATAATGTTACGAACTTAGAGTTACTTAGGATAAACTAATGTAGTTTCATGTTACAATTGAAGTCATTCTAGAAAGTTAATTTAGGTTTATTTTGATTTATTTTTTGGTGGTTATGAGGTTGGTCAAATTGATAGATCTATTTTGAGATAAGGTAAAGAAAATAACAGATAAACTATAAAGTTTTCCTGAAAAAAAACGTTTGAAATGCATTTAGGAAGTTTTAGGGATTACACAAAGGAAATTTGAGATTTTTGAAATGAGGAAAGGTATTTTTAATTTTAACATGAAAATTACTTTGCACATTAACTATTCAAAACAAATACTCAATAAATTCTTGGACAAGTCTTTATTTTATTAAAAATGCTTCACTAAAATTATGATTTTTTGTATTTGAAAGACTCGTAATATTAACTGAAAGACTGCCAAATTTTGTGAAAATATACACACTATATTGAAAGTTAGAAGTATTAAATCTATAAAGACTTCAAACGAGTACTAAAAGGCCACATGGTTGGCCAACTTGACAGAGCCCATATTGAAAGTGGTAATAAAAACAAATACTCTGATACAGCTGTTTCACATATTTCTGGCAGGGATTAGGATGAAAGTGAAAAATTGAATTCTTTACAATTTTGCAGTAAAAAAGAAATTGATGTTGAATATGTATATGTTGTTCAGTTGTAGAAAAGAAAATGCTGAAAGTATTTAGTGATTTCTGTTTTCATTTGAGAATTCTAAATCATACATATTCTTTGTTTATAACAACACTAGAAATGGTGGTGTTTTTTGTGAATCGTTATATAAAGGTTTATTTCTTATCTAGGTCCCTGCAGTACCATTGGTTGGAAATATACTCTGGTTTCCAGATCAGTTTTTGTTAATGCAGTTGCCTCACATGGCCAAATCCATGGACAGAAAGGCACAAGACGCTGTTAAGAATCAAAGACTAAACTACCTCCAGCAGAAGAGCCAATCACTTCCAAAGTACTCTTTTGTCATGTCTGTTTATAAAGTAATTTTAGTAAAATGCTAAAAATTTTGTTTTATTAAACACTGATTACATCTTTGCATGATATTTATATGATAGATAGTGATAGAATGGTAACTTTATTTAGAAATTTATAAGAATTATTAAGTAGATACCCCCATTTAATCCACAATTGAGTATTAGCATGGTGCAGATTTACTCATATACACCTTCTTTTAAATTTCAGGGATGCCCAGATATCCTATCATCAGGTTACTTCATGGATGATTCGTATGGAACTAGCTGCACAACCTGATGGTGAAAGATTGTTAGAAGACCTTAATCACAGGACATCCCTTCTAGTACAGGTTTGCTGGTTCAATAATTCTAATATAATGTTTTATCTGATGTGAATGAATTTATGTGGTATAAAGTTGTGGAGAAAATATTTTGATTTTTTGATAATAATGGCTAAAGTAATAAAAGATATTATAGTGTGTATAGATAATTGACTATTTTTAAAACTAAGATTGATTTGCATGTATTAGTTGACATATATACATACATAAACCAACAAAGACATATTATTGCATACATACAGTATCAGAAATAATTATGAAAATGGTTGGGAAAAAGGTACTGCTGCCTCTTTATTTATGAACTGCACCAAAGTATGGTCATGTGTTGATAGTTTACAATGTGATTGGTTCTTATCCGTAAAAGTCAGGAAGTCATACTATGCCTAGTAGTAATAATGGGATTGCAATCATCATTCTAAGGACTGAAATACCAATGACAAGCATCTAAAAATCAAAGTTTTGGCCAGTCATGGACAGTCCATGTGAAAAATTTTAGCAAAACATTTTGTTTTAGTAGGAGCTGTATATTAAACTTCTGAAGAGGGTACATGAAACTAGCACTGTTAATACCAACAGTGCCTGAAATAGAAAATCAGAGTTCTCCAAATGTGAAGTTAACTATATCAGGGTATGTTCTTTATGAAATAGATAGTGGTTGAGTACAGGTGTTGCCAGCAGCCTTTCTTTAAATATGAGAGTGAATGTTATCTGTTGACAGCAAGATGCATATTAGCATAAAGTTTTCCCATTGGACATCATGTAGCTGATCAAAAACCACTGCTGAGAAAAAGTCACTAAACCGAAAGATTGAAATGAGCATCAGACCACAAAGAGCGAACAGTATATAGATCCAATATACAAAATCTACAGTGAAATATTGTCTAGGATCAGAACAAGTTGGGGCTGCATCTGTACCAGCAGTGTCATTGATATACACAAAAGTCATGGCATCATGGTTGCTGATAAGTACACCTTTCAGCAAGACAATAGTCCCAAGCATAAGCAAATATGGTGAATCAAAGTTTTAAGGGTAAAGAGGCTGATGGAACACTCACAACTTTGGCTTGAAACTGTATAGGCTTATTTAAAAACTGAAAATGTCAAAAAGCAACCAAACACCTTGGCTGAATTGTGGGGAGTAACGCAAGGCAATTGGAACAATATTCTGCTGCTGTACATTGATAAGCTGCTGGGCAACATGAAAACAATGTGTAATACTCTTTGTATTGCAAAGGGCTCGTCTATAAAATACTTGTGCATTGTACAGTTTATTTGCATTTCTTTTGTATTTTTTCTGATGTTATGCACCATTTAACAGTATTAAATTCACCATTTAGTTTTTGTTCTCCTTGTTTGTGACTCCTTTATGTGTATCATATATGTATTTACATAAATATTAGGTTGCTAAGAAATTAATGTCATGTCTTGGAACACTTATTAACTACCTCCCAAAAAAAGTACATCACGTATAATAGTTAAACGAACCACCTAAACGTCACATTAGTGTAGTCTATATAATGTGTAAAGTTTAGTATACTCTAATCCCTTATAGTGATGGTACACGACGAGACACACAATCGGCATATAATGCTGTTTGAATACAAGAAGGGAAAAAAATGCATATGTAGCCACAAAGAATATCAAAAAAGTTTATGGAAATGTTTTGAACGGTCATAAGTGTCAACGATAGTTCAGCAAATTTCAGATGACTTTAGCCTTCAAAACTGTGAT
>NW_013667085.1:100640-102546 GCF_000517525.1 Limulus polyphemus
CTATTTCATTTAATAAATGTTTTGTTTTGATATATAAGTTGTTCTGGTATTTCATCTAAAAAAAAAGTGACATTAATTTCTTGACGACCAAATATTTCCATTATTGTATATGCATCAAATTCCCAGTATGACAATGAAATAATTTTCTATCATGGGGTTGATATTTGGCAAATATTAAAGCAACAAAAACAATCAATGCATATATACCTAAATATTGACATTATTCAAACATCATTTGTAAATATTGAGGGTGTTCCCTCAACAATTTCTTGGTGTAAAACATTGAATGTATACTTTCTCACAGAACCATAAATATAAAACACATAATTATTGTAACAAATGATTGAGAAGAAGCGTATGGATAGGATATGCAAAATCGTGAGGATGTGAGAACTTCAAAGTTTGACTAGTAGGTCAGAATACATCCAATTTGGTTTAAGCATGTATGTTGTTTCTTAGTTCCTGATGCTGCATTTAACATCATCAAGTGATTGTTGTTTACATGCATTAAGAAAAAAAATAACCTGGTGTAAGTCTATGAAATAGGCCCATTTTCAGATTTAAAGTAAATAAATGTTGGCTGAAAAAGTTATGAGGCTTAAGAGTCATTTGTTGGAAGATCTCTATTTGATGATTATGTATTTGAATGAGGGCACGTTACTCACATTTTCCAAAGATCATCAGAGACATATGTTATCAGCTTCTTCTGTACAGTAGACATTTTAGTTTTCTATGCTGATGTCACCAACTTTGGATGTGCATTTACATCCTTGTAATGTCCAAGAGAACACAATGTGATATGTTAAGTACTCAATACTTATTTGAAACTTGTCTGTTGACAAATGAATATGCATGTTCAATAGTTTTGTTTGAATAATGTATTTTCCATCTGAATGTGTGAAATATACATGTTTAGACCTCTTTAATTTTTTTATTTTCTAACTGAAAGTTTTTCATTGAATCTTGTAAGTTAGATGGTTTTATTACAAAGATTATGTTTAACTGTGCCATTCTATAAATGTGTGAGAATGTTATTAAACCACTGTCAAAGTGTCTTACTTTTTATTATATTTCCAAACAGGGACTGATGCTTAGTTGGTCGATTAGTTACCAAGTTAAAACTGTCATGAACCTCCATGTCACACTGGCAAAACCCATGACCAAAACTTCAGTCCTAGCTCTCTGTCGTATGATTGAAATGTTGAAAGTAAGTAGGCTACATATTGTTGTTTGTTTTTACTTAGAAAAATATACGATATGTTCTTCAATTATCAATTTTAAATTATAACTCATCATTAGATTATAGTAATAGGTCATATATGTATTGAACTAAAGCTTGTTTTTAGCAAAACAAATAATAAATGAGTGCAACTACAGCATGATAAAAATCTGAAAATTGAAATATTTGGTAAAAAAATACCATAACCCTGTTGCTACGGGTCACGGATCAAAGGCCATGTCATCATGTTTGTTGACTTGCATCCAAAATTTTATTTTATTAATTTCTTAATTCAAAAGTATATATTAAAAAAACACTTAAACATCGATTTCTTTTGTGTGTCATGTGGTATGTTGAATGCAGCACTGGTTAAAATTAGATGTTTGTGATGCCAAAATACAAAAGCTATAGTTTTTGTATGAATTAGGAACTCAAGTTATCAATAGTAACAAGCTAGAATATAAAATAAAAACCTCCTATCTTTTCTATTTGCCACCTATTTCCATTTTTGAAAACTGTCCCATATATACACTTACTTGTGTATATGACAGCTCAGAATGTCCCCTAAATGGCTTTCTCAGTGTTAGGAGACCATCTCATTCTTTCAAAACAAGATTTCAAAGAGGTAGGTTGTGTCTTTAGTCTGCTCAAAATTTCATATATTTTTTTGGACCGAAATACAGCTTA